>NC_133323.1:4398022-4475384 GCF_012295235.1 Primulina huaijiensis | reverse complement strand
ATATGACAACTCATATACAATAATAATAATACGGATAAAGAAAGAAAACTAGGAAGGATTGATATTTACCAAAAGACGTACACATATTGGGGTGGGGTGGTCGGCTTTATCATGAAGAGTAGTTGTTCATGCACGTTGGTAGGCCCATTACTCAACACATTCAAAGTTCTGCAACCTAATTTTATTTTTTAAATAAATCTCATTTTCAATCATGCATAAAATCGGAAGACTTTTTAATAATATGTTAATCCTCAAATTGAAACTCGGAAAATTGATGCTACTTTAACATGTATTTGAAAAACAAACTTAAACATCGATAACTTATAGTTCATACCAAACTTCAAATTTGATATTAAATCTCGAGTTCAAGACTCGATTGTTGATTTTATTGTGTACATAAAAGAATGGTTAGGGTCAATTGATGAAACACCAAGGCTGACCGATTCAGGTGAAAACTATCATAATTGAAAAGAAATTGCATGACCGCTAAGGATATCCATCGTTCACATGGGAATAAAAATTACCAAAGGGTGATTCTTACAAATTTCATATGCCAAGTTTTCCTTTCATCAAACATTTAATGCACCACTAACATATCATGGAAATGGAATTCATTCTGCTCTTACCTGTATTTTGCAACACAACAATCATGAAAAAGCAAAAAGGAAAGGAATCCGAGTCATGAGAAAAGGACCCCCAACAAGAGTTGGATTATATGCAAAATGCTAGTTGATCAATTGACAGGTTTCCTAAATTTTACTTTTCATTTTACAAGTATTTATAAAATCTGTGTAAACCTGGCAAAAACCTCCCCTGAAAGAGTCTCTGAGTTCGATCCATATGATAGCGCAAAATACTCCCCTTCCCCATGTAATCCAAAAAAAAAAAAGAAAAAAAAGAGGTGATATATGCCTATTGCATCTATATCCTTTAAGCAACTTTTATTTATGTTTCCATATACAATGTTTGAACCTGAACAAAAGCACCAATATTAACGACAAACAAAAGGTAAAATGACAAGTTCGAGGGGAATATAATTAATAAGATTATCATGGCAAACCAAACTCAACCATACTTGATTTTGAAGCAGAGGACTAGTTCAGAAAATTAGAGAAACCTTCCAAAGAGTCAGGAATCACCCAACAAAACCAAGGATGACAGCCCCAACCAAAGCTAAAAACAAACTGCAGCAGTCAGTAAAATAATAATAGTAAAGAACAAGGGCCATTAAAAATCCCCAAAAATTAAAGGTTATGTCATCTTGTTCTCGTCACCAGCTTCTCAGTTTTCACCATTGATTTTTCTTTTTTCTTGCAAACCTTCAAAAAACACTCAACCACCATTTCCATTCCATCAACACACAAAACTATATACACCCAACAACACATTATTAACTTCTCAGGCACAATATCATATAATATAATACAATACAATATATTGCATTGATTAAGGAATTTAACCATCTAAAATGCCTCCTCCATTATGCACTCGAGGGAGAAGCTTCATGTCTTGATTCTCTCAAGTACCCAAGAAGTGTTTCAGCCTGCCAAAAAGTGAACACACTCCCATTCAATCAAAACATTTGGGCATAAAAAAACCGGCACCATTCATTTACAGAACAAGAAACTAAATGCAAGAACAACGAAAGCAACCCTGCAGCCGTTGTTATCCGGGATGGATCACGCAAGAGGAAAGATAACGTAGAACATAAATACTTTCAACATCTACCGAATTATTAATAACAAAGAAAGCAAGAACAGCATTAAACAATAGATTAGGACCAGACCCCACATCTGGACCACGAGATTATGACATAATCAGAAATTTGGTGTGACTTGTGATGCTTAATTTCGTAAACTTAAGTTTCCATCCTCGTCATTAAAGAAACGGATGCCACTTGAGAGAGATGTGTTCATTTAACAGTCTACCAAATAATTAAGACAACTTTGCAGGATCAACTTCGTAGGTTAATCATCCGCTCACGCTTCGAACCCAGTCAAATAGGAAGGATAGATGTTGATTCAATGATGGCCAATCATTTACCGTTCAATAATTACTTAGCTTAGCCACATGCTAAATGAATAAAAACCAGTTTTCATCAAAATTTGAAATCCAAGAAAGGCGAATACCAATCAATCTAAGATTCCTAATCAATAGTCTAAAAAACTAAAAAAATTATAGTCCTGTTCATGTTGCTTGCTAATTTGGGCGCATAAATTGGCACAAAGAAAAGAAAAGTTAGTAGTAAAAATATAAACACAAGATAACATACAAAAAAAATTAACCTTATGTTTAGCTTTCGCCGTCCCGATCTGAGACAAGGCAACCAGAGGCGGTATTCCTCCCTCTCGCACAAGAAATCCCCTGTTTCTAACACTCTCGCCACACAACTGCAACAAAGTTAACACCGCAAATTCCTTCCCCTTTTCACTGCTGTCCTCAATCGCTTCCACCAAAGCTGGGATCCCACCTTCTTCGACAATGACTTCACGACCCATTTCAATCCCCGCCAAGCTACTCAACACCACCATGGCCTTCTCCGCTAGCCCAGTGCCCTGTTCACCCACAAGACTCAACAACGGGGTTACTGCCCCAGCACTCACTGTTCTTTCTTTATTCAATTTCACAGAACAGAGCTTGTAAAGAGTGGTGAGAGCGTCCTTTTTGCCTCGATTTGAACCATTTATAAGCAGTGCAACCAATGGGGGTATCGCACCGCAAGCTCCAATTGAGACTTTATTCTCATCTATTAAAGACAGACTCAACAGAGCGCAAGCGGCGTTTTGCTTGGAAATCTCGGTACCTGTTTTCAAGACATAGATTAAAGATTTGACCGCGCCTGATTTTGTGATCAATGTTTTGTTGGATTCGTGAAGGGAGAGGTTCAGAAGAGCCGTAACGGCGTGTTCTTGGGTCATGGGGTCGTAACAGCGTAGTAGCGGGATTAAAGCGGGTACTGCCCCGGATTCACCTATCAAGACCCGGTTGTCGGCCCGATTTTTCCCTAACAGTCGCAATTTAGCAGCAGCAGATCTCTTCACAGCAATTGATGAAGATTGCAGACCATCAACACACAATTTCACGGTAGGCTGCAGGTCTTCAGGTGAGATACTATCGATAATCTCCGTAGAAAAAGTCTCTCTCTGTAAGAACCCAGAACAAGGTTCGGATTCAGGCTTGAAGTCCATGTCCGGTTCCGGACCTGGGTCGGGAAGCATAGCAAGGCGCTGGAGCTCCCCAGAAATGTCGCTGGAACAAGCAGAAAAATCACTGAATGCTTGCGAGACATCCAAAATCTCATCGATATCCGATGAGGAGGGGCTTTTGGAAGTATTAGTAGATTTCTTAGCAAGTTCGCCTAGCCGGAGGTCGATAACCGAGTCAGTAAGAATCTCCGACACATTCCTCGATCTCTGCTCATCATCTAAGAAGATAGTAGAACGGATTGTCCGCATAGAACGGCCCATAGAACGGTTCAACTTGACGGAGGACGGCGGCGGAGTGTAGTAGTAGTAAGGGCGGCGCGTTTGGGGGTAGCGAGCAGAGATGTTGGAGTTGGAGTCTTGTACAGAAACCATGGTGAAATCAGTGAGAGAGAAGAACTGTTTGGATTTTATATATAAATGAGTGGATTTGGTTTAATGCATGAGAACTTTGGGATTCTCAAAAGTCACAGCTGGAGAATACCATTTTGACTCGCAGGTCAAAATGGTCCACTCTTTGTAATTTAATTTTATGATTTACAAAATTTTCGAGTTTACTTATGTTTTCATATCCATTTTTATAATCTGGATTAAACAAATTCTGCCAACACTTTTTCGAACCAACATAAACTATTTGATATGTTTTGCTCGGTTAGCATGATTTTAAAAGTTATTGTATAAATTCGAAGTTTATTTATTTAGCATGCACAAAAAGTTAACGACTACGTATTTTCACCATCATTTGGTTTCATTTCGATTATCATACATTCATTTTATCACACTCATTTCCAATAAATGAACCTAAAAAATAATAAAATTTACCTAGTTAAAAATATATCATGTAGTCTATAATTTATGTATATCGATTATTTGAATTGAGAGATGAAGTCGGCTCAAAGTTAGAATATCAATGTCAATAAGTTATAAAATATGATTTTACATAATTATTGTCATATATAAATCAATTAAAATATAATTAATCAGAACAATCAATGTTATGTGTGACATTGTACAACTAAGAAGGTCATTTTCTTAATTAAATAGTTGACCGAAGTTATTTTACAAATTTTCCCACATTGTGTAATTGCTTGCAACTTAAAGAGGAGTCCGCGAATGTTTTTTTAAGTTCGATAATATATTGATGTAAATACTATGAAAATATTTATATAACAAGTTTTTCGAGATCCAGAAATATGTGTTAATGTGATAAATAAATTGCTTCGAAATTTACCTGATTCAATATATATAAATAAAGGGAATAGTAAGTCTTTACACAGCGATCAACTTCAGTCACGAATTTTTACAAATAAATATTTGGATCATAACACTCTATGGAAACAAACTAATTCGATTCATATATTACATATTAATCATCTTCAATAAAAATAATATTATATTTTTTAATTTAGTTTATCACAATAGAAGCTCAATTGAATTTTTTTTTTACTGTTATTATCCATAAATATATCAATTTCTTCAACATTATTTTTATTTTGATTTTTTCATCTTATATCGTCATTTCACTCGTTATTTCATCGTTACCACTAAAATATTTATCAGTATTTTCAGTCTAATTGTGAGATCATCTTTCTTCTTTTTATTTTTTTTATATTTTATAATAATATTATCGTAACCAATGAAAAAATAATTTTATATATGTTATAACTGTAAATTATATGACTTAACAATTTATAAAGCATTTTAAAATTGATATGTATATTTCAGTTGTATGATTTTAGCATTCATTTCATTTAAAAAAATTAGATAAATTTAGGCTCCGTTTGGTTTGAAGGATAGGATAACTAAAGGATTAGTAATTAGAGTGATTAAAAAATGAGATGTATAGATTAATAGTATGTTGGAATAAATAACATGGTGTTTTGTATGATTTTAAAATGATGGATTGATTTTGTAAATTTTATCGTAATGACCAAAATGCCCCAAGTGTTAGTTAAATATATATTCTTAAAATAATTGGATAGATAATTAAATATTTATAATTATAATTTACATTTATTAAAATTAATTTAAATATATTTATTAAAAATAAATTTGTAAATATGCATTTACTTTAATAATTAAAATAGCAATAATATTTTGAATGTTAATGTTAAATAAAGTTTAGTAATAATTACAATATTATTATTTTTTTAAAATAACTATAAATATTCTTAAAATAATTTGATAGATAATTAAATATTTATAATTATAATTTACATTTATTAAAATTAATTTAAATCATTAAAAAATAAAATAAATTTAATAAATATTTATTTTCATAAAAAATTAATTAACAAGATTACAAATTTATAAAAATTTAATTTAAGATAGATTTGCATTACAATTTATTTTCATTGAAAATAATAAAAATATATGAAATTAATTTATAAAAAAATATAATAAAAATTTAAATATTATATTAATTATTAAATTTTCACTAATTTTAATTTTCATATTATATTGAAGAAAACAATTCATGGGTATTATGGTCAATATACAACCTTATCATGATCACTATTCAAAAATTATTAATTATCACACCATTTGAGGAGTGATATTTAATCACACAATTAACATGAATAGTGTGAGTTTTTAATTATAATCAAGGGCATGTAGATTAATAAAAAACGAACCAAACGCAAGATAAAGGAATGATTATTAAATAATCTTTCCCTTATCATGGCTACCAAACATAGCCTTAAAAGTATAATTAATCAATTCGTAAATCATGTCATAAACAATAAATGAAAAAAAAATTTCCTAAAAGAAAATACCAATTGTCTCGTCACAATACAAACACAAACTGTGAAAAATGAGAAAATAATATATAATCATTTTGTTGGGAACTAATCCAGAATACAACATAGATATATTAAAATTTACCAACAAAAAATTCCTTTAGAAATATTTTTTAATGCCTGAAATCAAATTAAAATAGACAATAAATACTTAACTTTATTCATATAGGTAGAATCGTCTTAGAAATTGTTTTATGTCTTTATTTGAAACTATTTGATAAAATAGTTATATAAATATCTATTTAAACACTTTGATATAAATTTGAAATTATTTGAATACAAAATTTATTTAGATTTTTTTAAAATTTATAAATTCTCTGAATTTTACTTTAAAACATAAGCCCTGATTATATTTTTGAGATAGATGGTTCAATAATTATTTGTTAATGTACATTGATAGATTCTGGTCAAACTCTTAGCATTAATTTAATCATTGATTGCTTTGAAACTGTATTAAAAAAAAATTCAATTATAATATAAAATATCTAAATGGAATAAATAAATAAATAAATAATATTTTTTTTTATAGAGCCTTTATAATTTAAATATCTATATATGTTAATATTTTTTGCAATGATTGAATTTTAAATTTATTATTCTAAATATTGAATTTTGTGGCATAGTTATTTCTAAATTTAAAGTAATTTATTATGAAACGACAATTTTAAAAGTTAAAATTTTCACTGTACGAAATTAATTATTTTATATTAGAATCAACTAACTTTTTTACTTCTGTGGTATGAGTACAAATTTATTTATTGCTTTTGTTAAGTATTTTTTATATTTATAATTTAATTTTGTAATAATTAATTATTTCAGAATATTCAATTTCAGTCCAACGTAAAAATCTAGCTCCATCCCTGCGGCATGGAGTAGATAACTGGACCAATATGATAGGAGTTGTTCAACCATCCTAAATCTATCTTCATTTATGAACCTAATTAGTTTGACGTTTTGTGAAAGCAAAAATCTAGTTGTATAGGTTGACTGTAATAATTGTTTTTTTCGAGTAAAATATTTGAAACATGATGTTTGAACCGTTGTAAGATTTAAATGATTTAAGTTGTACTGTTACTATAGCTATAAATTTTGATAAAACGACAATCGCTCGTCATACAATTGATATCAGAGTCGAGATCACGTGTTCGATTATCATTGATTGCAAATAATGCAATTATTGTGAAGAAGATAATTGTGTGCAATAATTGTCTTCGTTGAATAGAAAAATCGAAACGTGATGCTTGAGCTGTTATACAGTTTAAAAGATTTGAGTTGCACCGTTATCACCAGCTATAACTTATGATAAATCGACAAACGTTCGATATACAGTGTACTTTATACTTTATAAATAATTTAATATGAATATATTCAAGTTGTTTTTTTATTCATTTATGTCGAATTTAATATATTTGACATTTATTTATCTTATATTTTATTATTTTTGCACTTGGTAAAGAGTTAAACTGTATAGTATTTCAAATGTGATGGGTGACATATCTGGTAACTATGAAAACGAGGTACTCACTCAAAGCCTAAATTTAATCAATAAATTAATTTGGGATATATGCTTCTCATGATAAAGCTTTTCCTTTATTAAAATCCACAATTATTGAAAAATAAATTCAAAAATAAAAGTGCAAGCAAGTTGCCGAACAAAAGCTGTCGTCGAACATCAAACTTGCGAACCCCGTAGATTTTTAAGTTGAATTTTCCAAATTCTCAAAAAAAATCTATTTAATTAATTCCATTTGCCCATGTGATTTATTTACTTCTAGAATGGACAAAAGAAATTTTTCTAATATATATATATATATTTAAAAAAGTAAAAAAAATAAATAAAATGATACATGATTTGCAAGTAACTCGAAAACTCTAGTCCAAGAATTTATTTGGACGAATATTTAATTTAAATATATAATTGGATAAGACGACAACGAAATAAAATAATGTCCCAATGTATATATGATCCATGTACTACGGAAAATTATATCTTAATTATTGGCTCCATTGTGTTAGGTCAATTATTTCTTGTCCAATAATCAAATTCTCGAATAATCCTGACAAAATAAGATAGCTGGTGGTGATTATAATTTATAAAGAGTGACCCCATTGCATATCCCACCGGTGCGCACTTAATTAATTAATATTAATATTATTATTATTATTATTATTATCGTATTGCTCAGCAACTATACCTATCTATATGTCTAACATGAGACTCATTTATTGAACATGTTAAACATATAAAAACTAAACATTTATTAAATGAGTGACATCTCAGTAATGACATAAAAATGAACACAGTTAATGGGTAACATATCAAAATATTATATATATATATATATATATATANCTGGAATATAAGAGTTGGCGGAATATATGAACGCTTGGTCATTTGTTATATTTGATTCCTCATACTAACACTTTTTCATGTAACACAAAGTTTCAACACTTTTTCGTGTGAGACAAGGTTTGTCTGGTGCTGTTTACTTAGATATCGTTGTTTGCAAGTTATTGTGTTAGTTAATTGGTTTATCTATTGTACATCAGAAAATAGCAACGGTTGATTTTATCGTCATGAAAAAAATTTACATCCAGAACGGAAAATATACAAAATTATTGTTAGATGTGTGTATTTGTATATATATTTGTGTGTTAAAAAAGAAAATATCTTGTTTTTGTTTTTGTTCCTGTTTTTGTTTGTTTGAGATAAAAAAAAAAAACCTTGTTACTACTTACTAGAAAACCAGCAAACACAATCAATGTACAACTTCTACTGAACTTTGACCGGAAGTTACGCTAAATTCCAGTGCATGTGTTGTTGAATTCCGATGTCTAACAAACCGAACCGATGTAAAAAGTTCTTAATTTTGACATGAACAGATGAACTGTAATATTTTTATGAAAAAAATGCAATTCTTTTTGTTGTCTTTCTTGTCAAAATTATATTTTACTCTAGTATCTTTCAAAAATTTTTTTATCAGAAATACTAATATAACACTGTATAAACGAGTGTCATGTTAGCACCACATCCCATAAATGAAATAAACTATAAAAAAAATATAACAATAATATATTAAAAATGAAATATGACGATAAATATGATCAAAATCGTAAAGAGGTGAAGTCGTATCGATTATCTTTATCTGTCATCACTTGTTCACTTACATTGTTTCTTCCGACGCCTTTATGCATCTTCATTTTTAATAATTCAAAACTTTAAGATCTTCAAGTGGATCAATAATCTTCTTAGGCTATGTTTGGTAGCCATGATAATGGAATGATTATTAAATAATCATCTCTTATCTCATGTTTGGTTCATTTTTAATTTAACACGTAGGCCCTTGATTATGATTGAAAGCCCTAATTATTTATGTTATTTGTGTGATTAAATATCCTTCCTCAAAGGTGTGATAATGCATAATTTTTTAATAGTGATAATGATAAGATTGTACTTTGACCATAATACCCTTGAATTGTTTTCTTCAATATAATATGAAAATTAAAATTAGTGAAAATTTAATAATTAATATAATATTTAAATTTTTATTATATATTTTTTTATAAATTAATTTCATATATTTTTATTATTTTCAATCATTTTAAAGAAAATAAATTGTAATGCAAATATATCTTAAATTAAATTTTTATAAATTTCTAATCTTGTTAATTAATTTTTTTATAAAAATAAATATTTATTAAATTCTAATTTATTTTGTTTAATGATTACCGTAATATTTTCAAATATATTTCTGATAAATATATTTAAATTAATTTAATAAATATAAATTATAATTATAAATATTGAATTATCTATCAAATTATTTTAAGAATATTTATAATTATTTTAAAAAAACAATAATATTGTAATTATTTCTAAACTTTATTTAACATTAACATTCAAAATATTATTGCTATTTTAATGATTAAAGTAAATGTATATTTACAAATTTATTTTTAATAAATATATTTAAATTAATTTTCATAAATGTAAATTATAATTATAAATATTTAATTATCTATCCAATTATTTTAAGAATATATATTTAACTAACACTTGGGGCATTTTGGTCATTGCAATAAAATTTACAAAATTAATCAATCATTTTAAAATCATACCAAACAACATGTTATTTATCCCACCATACTATTAATTCATATCTCTATTTTTTAATCACTCTAATTACTAATCATTTACTTATCTCATCATTCATACCAAACGGAACCTTAAAGTTTCCTTAATTTAATCATGAACATGCAACATTAACACCAAATTTCACAAATCCTCAGTAGGTAAAATTTTATTTCACGAGTTTTAATAAAATCGCACACACTCTTTCGAACATTAAGCAATCTTCTCAAAAGAAGTGAGGTTCCTCTCTTTCGTCCAAGGCTTGTCCCAAACAACCACACGGTAATTGCTCTCCGTCATCTTCGCGAGGGCATCTGTGGCGGAGATGACGAGCTTGTAATTCACACCATTAACTATCTGAGTTTCTCCTTTTATCACGGACACAAGCCGTAACATGTCATTGACTTGCATGTTGTGTTGTTTCACGGCAAACTCCGCGATCTCAACCACCTTCGGGTCTGTCAGGTTACTGATTGTCTGCCAACCGTCGATGGAGGCTTCGGTTGAAGCGGAAGCGAGAAGAATCGAGCAAACAACGACAAGCAACGAGAGAGATTTGGGTGGCATATTTTTCTTCTGGTGATCAGGTTAAAATTGCTGGTGAAATTTGAGTGATTACAAGTGGGTTTTTATAGCAGAGATGCCCAATCAAAAAGTATGCTTTTTATAATGTTATGTATACACATGTAAAAGGAGACTACCGTAGTCAAATATATATATATATTTTTTAAAAAGTATTTAAATTTTTTTTAACTTTTTTTTTTTGTAAGAAATATTAAACTTTCAATATTACCCTTTATACCACTTTTTCGAAGTTGATTTTTGTAATATAAATTGGGGATCACAAATAAAATATTAAAGGATGAACCTTTGGTTTTTGTCCTAATTCATGTGCATATTATATTTTTATAATTCATTTGTACGTGGCTCAAAAAAAAAATTTACTATCTAAAGTTTCGAAAAACAACACATATGATGTGATTATTATAATCAAAATTTTTTTTTATGTACAATCAATTTACTAAAATTGATTGATAAAATAAATTATTATAATACTAGCAGATTGTGGTATATGTGATTCGTGTTGTTAGTAAAAAAAATGGAGACCGAATGAAGTGGCTTTTTTTTAAAAAAGACAATTGTAAGTTATCAATTTTTTAAATTGAAAAAATTGAAATGATAGTAGAGGAAATATGTTGAAAATATAAATATAAAATATGCTGATGATTAAGTTTATTTTTTAAAACATTGACATTCTAATAAACATTTAAGAGTATTATATTTGTAGATATCTAATTTCCCAAGTATTCAATAATTCAACAATCATTCAATGACACGATAAATCAATTAATGCATAAATTTGATATGCATAATTAAAATTTGTAATCTAAATCGCTATATATGATTCGCCCTTCAATTTCAGTAGACAAATAAACATTGGAAAAATAAAAAAATACAATAGAAACCCAAATAATTTTAGAAAAATGCAAAATATAATTTATAAAAAATTCACTCTAATTTCTAATTAAATTTAGATACTTAAAAGTAAGGGTAACACATAAAAAACTGGAAAAGTTTAAAAATGGTTGCTTATATAATATAATATATAAATATATATAGTTTGAAAACATAACACACTACTCTCTAGAAATCAAATTATCGAAACAACAAGGAGACAAAAATATCTTAGAGATTAAATATTATATGTTTGCATATTATACTACATATGTCATAATTTAGTATATTTACAAAATGTCAATGCATGGAAATGTATACAAACATTATAAAAAAGTATTGTTCTAGCTAGCTGTTCTGGATGGTAAGAGTTGGTGGAGTAGACGAACGCTTGGTCATTTGTTATGTTTGATTTTCCATACCAACATTTTTTCGGTGTGAGACAAGATTTGTTCGGTACTATTTACTTGGATATCGTTGTTTTCAAATTATGGTGTCAGTTCGTTGATTTATCTATTGTCCACCGAAAAATAGCAGCGGTTGATTTTATCGTCATGAAAAAAATTTCTATCGAGAACGAAAAATATACAAAATTATTGTTAGATGTGTGTATTTGTATATATATTTTTGTGTTAAAAGAAGAAAATATCTTGTTTTTGTTTTTGTTTGTGTTTGTTTGAAATAAAAAAAACCTTGTTCCTACTTACTAGAAAACCAGCAAACACAGTCAATGTACAACTTCTACTGAACTTTGACTGGGCAGTTACGCTAAAATCCAATGCATGTGCTGTGGAATACAGATGTCAAACAAACCGAACCAACGTAAAAGGTTCTTAATTTTGACATGAACTGGAATACTTTTATGAAAAAAATGCAATTCTTTTTGTGATTTTTGTTGTCTGTCTTGTTAAAATTATATTTTAATCTTATATCTTTCAATTTTTTTTAATCAAAAATGTTAACATGATACGTTATAAACGAGTGTCATATTAGCGTCACATCTCATAAATGAACAAAACTATAAAAAAAAATATGATAATAACATATTAAAACTGAAATATGAAGATATATATTATCAAAATCATAAAAAAATTATTGAAGTCTTATCGATTATCTTTATCTGTCATCACTTGTTCGCTTATATTTTTTGTTGCGGCGCCTTTATGCATCTTCATTTTTAATAATTCAAAACTTTAAGATCTTCAAGTGGATCAATAATCTTCTTAAAGATTCCTTAATTTAATCATGAACATGCAACATTAACACCAAATTTCATAAATCCTCAGTAAGGTAAAATTTTATTTCACGAGTTTTGATAAAATCGCATACACTCTTTCGTACATTAAGCAATCTTCTCAAATGAAGTGAGGTTCCTCTCTTTCGTCCAAGGCTTGTCCCAAACAACCACCTGATAATTGCTCCCCGTCATCTTCGCGAGGGTATCCATGGCAGAGATGACGAGCTTGTAATTCACACCGTTAACTATCTGAGTTTCTCCTTTTATCACGGATACAAGCTGTAACATAACATTGACTTTCATGTTGTGTTGTTTCACCGCAAACTCCGCGATCTCAACCACTTTCGGGTCTGTCAGGTTACTGATTGGCTGCCAACCGCCAATGGAGGCTTTGGTTGAAGCGGAAGCGAGAAGAATCGAGCAAACCACGACCAGCAACGAGAGAGATTTGGGTGCCATATTTTTCTTCCGGTTATCAAGTTAAAATTACTGGTGAAATTTGAGTGAATACAAGTGGGTTTTTATAGCGGAGATGTCCAATCAGAAGACATGCTTTTCTAATTTTACGTTGACACGTGTAAACGGAGACTACCGTAATCAAATCTTATTATTTTTTTTAAAGTATGTAAATTATAACTTTTTTTTTTGAAGAAATATTAAACTTTCAATATTACCCTTTATATCAATTTTTCGAAGTTGATTTTTGTAATATAAATTGGGGATCACAAATAAAATATTAAAGATGCACCTTTGTTCTTTGTCCTAATTCATGTGCATATTATATTTTTATACTTCATTTCTACGTGGCTCCACAAAAAATTTACTAGCTAAATTTCGAAAAACTACACATATTATTATTATTTTGGTTTTATCGACATAGTTTATGTCAATCAATTTTTTTTAATGCACAACCAATTTACTAAAACTGATTGAAAAAATAAATTATTATAATGCTAACAGATTATGGCATATGCGATTCGTAAAAAAATTGAGAATGAAGTAGTTTTTTCTTAAAAAAACAATTGTAAGTTATCAATTTTTTAAATTGAAAAAATTGAAATGACAGTAGAGAATATACGATGAAAAAATAAATATGAAATATGCAATTTAGTGCTTAAATGATATATATGTTATTGAAGCTTTTTTCAAAATTCCAAAAATAATCTTTATAATTCCTTACATTTTTTCTAGCAATTTATTACTAGACAATATCTATCTCCAAATCGATTTCAAATATTAAGGAAAATTAGATAGACACACATTAGAATCTTCATTTCTAAAAAAAAAATTCCTTACATTTTTATATCAATTACAATCTAATTTTTTTTCCCTTGCATTTTAATATCGATTGCTATATTTTTTCTGTAAAATAATAAATAAAGTAAATAATTTTAAATAGATATTCATAACACATATAAATGTCATAATTCAGTATTTAAGAAATCAATCATCGATCATGGAAGATACATTGTACTCTGAAGAAATTTTGAGCATTTAAGCTTTACGGTATTCATTGCACGCAACCTTGTCGTTCTAAGCACTACTTCAAATTTGGATCTTCTACTGTGTTGAAAAACATAACACTAAGTGTTGTGCATTTTTTACACGAGATGATCACATGATCATCTCGTTTAATCTGACAACTTTTTAAATTTATAACATATGGTGTGATGTCCACAAAATGATCATGTGATCATCTCGCGTAATCTCGCGTAAAAAATGTACAATATCAAGTGCTGTGTTTTAGAAGATCGAAATCCCACTACTTCATTGCTATATCAGACCTCAACAGATTTTTTCCCATAAATAATAATTATTGTGTTTATATAAAAGAGAATATTTTATTTTCCGTTGATCGATCAACCCAACAGTACAACTTATGCAGCGAAACCAAACAGATCAGTCACATTTTATTGAAAGCAAGAAGTTTCTTGTCGCCTCGCTCGACCAAAATTTTTGCTTCGTAATCATTCAATCCAGTATTATTAGTCGCCGTAATCACAAGACTGTAGATCTTTCCCCCTTCGCGGTTTGTGTAAACTGTCTCAAGTAAACCTGCAAATTTTATTTCATCTTTGGTTTCTTTGTTATGCTCATCAATGGCGAATTTGGCAAGCTCTATCGCTGTCGGGTCATTTTTTCCCAAAAAGACAAGGCCAGGCGGCAATGGAGATTCAGGGGCCCCAGCTACCGGTCCCTCGCCTATTTGGATACCGGGAGAAATGGCGTCGGAGATCACGGTGTCAAGAGTCGGGGTCTCCCAGCCGCTTAATGAAGCTGAGACACTGAGTAGGGCGTAAGTAGCCATGAAAGCTGAAATGAGAAGAAAAGATGGTGATTTGAGAACCATGATTGGATTGTGATATTGTTTTTGAGTTTGATTGATTTTTTTCACGGTTTGGATGGGCATTTATAATGGAATTATTACCAGATTGTTGTATTTTTGCATGGAAAAGTTATATTTATATTAATGTCACGTCTGAATTAGGTGAATAACATTGGAATTTACGAGATTTTGTACATCTTTTTAGAGAATTTATGTAATCAGATTATTTGTGGGCGTCAACTGTCAACACATATGAATTGATGATGCTCGAGAATTCTTTAGATTTTCGGGACTTTGTTTGAAGTCTACCTACCATTTTTTCCAAATTTATGGCATTTCTCAATACAGAAATATATACTCTTTAAAAAAATTTTGAGGGTGTCTAATCTACTAACTTTCTCCTCTATTTTGGGATTGGGTGCCAAGGTGGTTGGAAAGCTTAATGAAAATGAATGAAGATTAAAAAAACACAAGTAAAATTCGAGGCTTGAAAGAAAAAAAAACCGTAAATGCACTGTGGATCCGTAGGTCACCTGAAAATTTTTCCAGGTGGGCGGGTTTATTCGAAAGATGAGCGCGGGGGCGCCGATATCGTGTGTTCATGAAAAAATGTTGTCATCTTAGACGTAATACAAAATATAGAGTTTATACCATAAAAGAATGATGAAATTCATTTTGAATGGTTAAAAGATAAGTCCTATAAACATCTCTAACTATGGGGATGTCTTATTTAAAGTGGAAATATCATGTTAAAATATGACTCAAAATGAAATCAATAATGGTAGGTCTGGACATATACTATATCATGCTAAACTTCATCTCTAGTCGTGTTATTTTTTGATTGAATGAAATCATATGATAACTTAATAGATCTGTTGTAAAAAGCTTACATATAAGTGTATATCTTATCAAGAGAAATGAGCTTAAAATCTGCAAAATAAAATTCTCATAGTGGACATCCGACATTGTTGATTGGAGATCTCAAAATCTTGATTCAATGCGACAACAAAATTATGAGAATTTGAGTTAGCATTTGGGAATCATTAACTTCTCATTCCTAGTATTGTGTATGTTGTGAAAATCAAATGAAATTTTAGGGAAATTATTGTGTATGTTGTGAAAAAGTAAAAATTTACGGTAAAAAGTAAAAATCTCAAACTCTCAAAATTATCACACTACACACTTTATAATATTTTTCTCTCAACTCAATTGTGATTTTCTTCACAAATGAGAGATCTATTTATAGAATTTTTTTTACAAATAATCCAAAATTAAATTACATCATTACATTCATCATCACACACAAATTTCAATATTCAACACCTAATTTTACCTAATTTTCAACATTCAAATATTCAACATTCAAATATTCAATACACACATTTTAAATATTATTTTTCAATAGTGTAGATATTATTGTTAGTTTATAAACTTCAACACATTATGTTCACTTCTTGACCTAATAAATCTGATAGTGTAATAGCATTACACTAAGGAAGTTTCAAAGCAAAAAGCCATTTATTCCAATGCAATAATTTTCTGTATTAACTCTCTTTTGAAATCATGTGCATTCATATATTAATTTCATTCATCTTGTCGGAAAGTTTAATGAAAATGAATGAAGATTAAGCAAGAAAGACACAACAGAAACCTGAGGCTCAAAAGAAAAAAATTACTATAGCAACGCGAGGGCGGCACTGGAAAAATTTCCAGATGGTTTTATTCGAAAGATGAGCACAGAGGCGACCGGAATGTGGTGCAGGGGTGCCGACAACGTCTGTTCCCAAAAAATATTGTCTTTTCATGGATCAATACTTTTAAGAGGTGCCATTTCGCTTTGTGGTCGGTTTTTGCACTCCAATAAGCCTCTATTGGATTGAAATAACCTATTTATCATAAACACAATACAAAATATTGAGTATATATATACAAGAGAACTAGGGGGAAGGGTGAAAGACACATGGTGGAGCCATTTCGTAGCATGGCCATCATCATCATTGTTTCATGTACAAAAAGTTTCAAACTAGTGAATATTTAATACATAATAAAAGGGTTAAACTTTAGCATAAAAGTCCCGAACAAAAATGTAATTATTTTGTTAGATAATTGCATGAAAAAAAAGAAAGAAAATAATCTCAAATCTTTTCAAACAAAGTGGAAGTAGGCAGTGACTTTAGAGACAGCACAGCATCCATACCTTGCCGATGTTGATTTCGATCTCCCATCTTTTATTTATTGATTGTTTTCTTCATCAGAATTTCCTTAAAACAGATAGATGTAATTTAACATTATAAAAAAATATAGTGTAAAGTCTTTTTATTTTGGTTGTAATTATATTAATAAAACAGAATTTCCTCCAAACAGATAAACGTAGAACTAATTAATTTTTTTTATTAATCAAGTTATTTTTCAGAATATTACATATTCTCTTTTTGTATGTAATAAATGTTCTTGATAACATCAGCAAGTGATTGAATCCTCAATTTGTATATTTTACTCATAGTTTGTTACAAACATGAAAGGTTATTTGAATTGTATTTCGTAAATTTAATTTATCGTTTGATCACGATTTATTGGATAAATTTCCACTAATTTTAATATTCTGTATTCCTCAATTATATATATTTTTTCGATTGTCTCAAATATATAGTCCAGATTCTATATTGAATATTAAATTTTCTTGTATTTCACTAACATATTCATATTATCTAAGTTTTAAAAAATGTGCAACCATTTTTTTGATGAATTAATAATAATAAAATCATAATTTTGTACAATTTTTTTTTTAAAAACAAGCAAGACGGAAAAAATATTATATAACAAGATTATATTTAATATTAATAAGATATGCTTACTTTCTCTAAAATAGAACTTCCTAACTTTGAAGATTTGATAACGTTTAAAGTGAGAATCCCATATATCTGTTAGTTGCCATTATGGTCAGCATGTACGTGTGTGTGTTCTGTAAAGATAAAAAGTTGATCCAAATTTTCCACAAATAGAATTATGACACGTGGATCTTTGAATAGGTTCACATTAATCCTCATCATTGATTTTATTATTAGGTTGTATGATTTTTGCACACATTCATATTTAAATTTAGTATAATTTATTACTATAATGCATTTCATTCAATTTATAAAAAAAATAAACTCGCTTGCTTATTTTATTTAAGGATGATAGTTGATGTAAGTTATTTTTAGGAAACCAAAACACTCGTGACATGTGAAACGGTTTCACATATCATATATATGATACGGATCTCCGATTCATGAAAAAATATTTGTGGTCGAATTGTGAGATTGTTTCCACTACCAGAAATTGGTTGATGCTTCTAATTTTACTTTTGACAAAGCAGGATTGGAAGAGCAACCAACGAAATAGTAATTAACTCTTCATTTCAACAACTTATTGAAGAGTTGAGTAGATACCTAATTTTCAGTATTCATTACGTACTAATTGTTTAAAACAACAAATAGTAAGAAATGACATTTGCACTCGACTTGCATTCAAACGCATCAGTCATAACACATGACTACAATCAAACATAAGAAGCCTAAACTAAGGTCAGCGCATAATTACATCATATTTCTAGCAATTACCCTTTTACTACATACATCCATTTTCATCATCCACCAACTGTCAGAAACCAACAGACATAGGAAATAAGGCAAACTGATCACCCGGACAAACAAACCAAAAGAAACTAATGCGCTATATCGATCATTTGAGCACCAGTCATGTCATCACAAAATAACTAATCAGCTACGACATGAAACAAACCTGCAAAATAACGTAAAACCACGTCACTCTGGTGAAGAGATTAAAATCACTAGATTGGATCACATTAAGTGTCAGTATCTGATTAAGCTAACCGTTTCCATCAGAAAAATTGTCGCTATTTAGTAAAATGATGACGTATGAGCATCTCCTGAAGTCCCAACGCAGAAATGCTTTCACATCCCAACAGTTCCTGAAGCTTTACATCACAATGAATCACCATCGTATTCAGAGGATCCTACATAGTAAAGCAAGATCAAGAAGATATTTTATTCAAATTCAAACATTCAAATTTTTTTAAAAAAAGAGAGGTATTGGACACTCGAGAATGCCAAAATATTATCTATTAAAAAACATGGTAGCATTGACTAAATTTCCGCATGTTAATACAGCTGATGGAGATTAGCATGTGATAATTAGAGTATCCGAGATGTAAGATTCAAGGAAAATATGGGAGTGCCACAATGAATGCACCATGACACTAGTAAAGTCAATAACTTCAAGATTTAAGCCTGTGTCAAAAACAAAGATTTTTCTTATAATCATTGGCTTCGCCACAGAAATGCTGACAATTCATGAACCACGTACCTCCAGCTGGTTAACCTTAATGTACTCCCAGACACGTCCCAGAGCCTCTGATTGGAGCATCTGGCAATCTTCAGTTTCGAAAAATTTTGCAAGGGCATCTGATATGTTCCCAGGAGGAGCCCTGGAATCAGTAGTCTGCTTAGCTGGCTCATCTTCAACCTTTGATTTCTTAGCTTGACCTGATTATTCAGAAAACAAAAATGTAACATTTGGAATTAAGATTTAAAATCAAAGTCGATACAAGTAGAATGTTGATCTCGTATTTATTTTACATACTGCTTGGATCCAGTGGAATAATATGCTTAGCAAGCAATTTATTCATCTTGAACATATCCGTGCAATCTGTTTCAAAAACTACGCGCAATGCATCATCGCATATGATCTTTCTCTTGTTACCAGGGTCTTGAAGGTTATGCTTCCTAATGTATGCCCAAAGTTGCTTCACAATCTGAATTAAAAATAAAGTAACATGATACACATTTCATACGTTTAGCACCAGTTCGGAAAACGTAATGTTGAAACTTATAGAACTGTTTAATTATATCCAAACCTCTGTCCTTGGTAATGCTGGCTCCCCAACGATGGTCTGTAGTTCAGGTGAAACACCACATACTTTGTTTAGACCTCCTGGACCACCTCTTCTTTTGGTTCCAACTGGAGTACTGAAATAAAAAGTGAATGTGATGATCCAGTGTCTCACAGCAACAAATTAATAACAAGGTGTATGGCTTAAAATTTCACCATAACTTGGTTTTAAATTTAAATTTAAAGATCATCAATGTTGCTTTGAAAAGAAACTTAGACTTCAAATACGTTTCCAGTCGAGGAAGATAATCTAGTTCACCATTCTCGGCTGTCCATATAAAAAAGTTGAGTGTATATAAGACAAACTGCATTTTGCACATGTACCATCAATCGAGTTTAAAGAAAAATGACAAATGACGCTAAGGAGAACAAAGCAGGTAATTTCATGCGTACTTCCGAAAACTTTGCATATCCCTGGAGATTATATTAGCTAGAACAGTTGATACTGATAAAATTTATGTAGTGTTTGGTTTTCTATCTGGTAAATGAGTATCAACTCGAGCAATACTCTCCCAAAATAGCATCAGTTGCTGCAACTTTTCCCTGGCAAGATGGACCTTTATCTTTTGCTAGCAATGGCATTGACAAGTAAATTCAACTGACAACCCCCAATAGCCAAACTTTCCTGAAAGAAATAGTCGCCACTAGTAGCGTGAACCGATGTAATCAAGCAGCTCTCCTAACAAAAGCCTTGAGCATCAGATGGGTCAAATCAAATTAGTTTTTTCATGGCCTCCCTCTATTTGACCATCTTTTCTGTCAATTTCTCATCTAAGTGAAGAGCTCTGCTTTCAAACGAGTAGTTTTATGTTGGTAAACTAAGTCTCCGCTAACCACATCAAAGTCCCATGGCAGCGATATAAACTCTTGATGATGTATTTTTGTTAAGAAAACCATTATATTGTCTAATAAACATCATTACAACGTATAGTGAAGTGGTTAAAAACACATAAAAACAAGCACATTTCCATAAAGCAAGCAAAAAAAATCAATCAGATGTCGGACAATAGTTACGCCGCGAGGGAACTGCACCCTTTAAAAGTCAAACCTTTACCGCCTGAGGTGAAGTTAAAGTTAGATAACCCACAGAAAAGTTAATTTCGACGGATACCCACTTAATTCACGATTCAACAAAGTACCCTAAACCTAGGTCGATCATTATTTTTACCATAAAAACCAACACGTACCATTTATAGCACACAAACCACATAAATAAGCAACTATATCTATATGTCCTGAGTTAAAAATTGGCCGTAGCCTTTGCATGGAAAAAACCTTCATCTACCCAGCAGGTAAACCCAAGCTCCTCGAATTCGTGACATAAAAAATGGGTGGTTAACATACCTTCCCTTCGGAGCTTCAGAAACATTCGCCGCACTCTGAGCGGCCCCTATTCTCCCCCTCGCCAACGGTAGCATCGTCGGGTCAAGGTGTTGTTGCACTTGCGTCCCCGTCGGAGGAACATCATTCTGCTGCAGCGGTCGTTGCTGAACAGCGAAATGGGGATGAAGAAACTGTTGGGGAAGAAAGGTATTTGGGAACTGAAGGTGGGACTGAGGGGGCAGATGGTCTTTGGGCACGGGATGAGAGCGGAGGAGGTAGGTAATCTGGTCCCTGATAAACCCAGCCTTGTGGGAAAGGTCCATCCCTAGCTCGGCTTCCAGCTGCTGCACCACACCGTTCAGGGAAGTGACGGCGTTAGGGTCGGAGTGACGAAGCACCGTCTCCACTCCTTTGGCAATCTCTTGATCCGACACCATGTATCTTCAGATTTCAAACGGCAAATCTAACGGAAAACTCAAACGGCTCTTCCCTCTTTATCTGTGTCTCTCTTTCTTCTTCTTCTTTCTTTCTTTCTTTCTCTCTGTTTCGAATATCTCCTTTAAAAATAAATAATAATCCATCGATATCGAATTACGAATATGCCCTTGTGTCAGCTTTTTACATTTTGTTAGAATGACATTTGTATCCCCGATTATTCAGAAGATTTGAAATGAATTTGGAGGTGAGGGTGGGGTTTGAAGTCATTCTATACATGGATTCTTATCAGATAAGTACAGGTGTCAGATATGTTTTTAAAATAGATTCTACTATAAAGTGTAACGTATATTTTTCTCTGAGTTCATCATCGAATAACATTATCTATTATTATTTTGTAATTTCATTATATTTTATTCTCGGATAAATCTAATCGATATTGGTTATACATACAAGTATACAGTTTAGAATCGAACGCTTGTTATTTGTTAAAAAATTATACATAGGGCGTAGAATCAAACGTTTATTATTTTTAAAAAAATTATAATTTTTTTAAACTATACAACAATCCCGACGTCAATCATTTTTTTTAATTCCCAACAACATTGTTGTCTACCTATTGCCATGGGGAGTGAACTGTTTGGTGCTTCAAACCAAACAAAACCAAGTTTTGCAACATTGTTCGTTTGTTAGAGGTAGCTCATCACCGCTCGACCAACCTTGATTTTAACAAGTTTTAAGTATAATTGGTTAAATAAAATGAACCAACCAAATTTAGACTAATTATTGTTTGTCAAATTTGTTTTGTTCGATCTTCCGGAAAAGTCTGAACTGGTTTATTGCATGAGTGCCAATAAAATAGTTGGAGCAAAAACTTGTGTGAGACTGTCTCACGGGTTGTATTTTGTAAGACGGATATCTTATTTGGGTCATCCATGAAAAAATATTATTTTTTTATGCTAAGAATATTACTTTTTATTGTGAATATCGGTAATGTTAACATGTCTCACAGATAAAGATTCGTTAGATCGTATCACAAGAGATTTACTCAATAGTTGGATGAGACGAATCCATGATTTTAGGTCGGATAATATCAAGTGACAAATATAATTATTATATAACTAATTTTATGTTAAAATACTGCATTTTTAAAGTAGTTATTTATTGAAATTTATTTTTATTATATAATAAACTTGTTAAAATATTTTTTTGAGTGTTTTTTTTAAACGACTTTTATATTCAAATACTGCATTTTTTAAAAAGAAATGAGTTTAACCATGCACTTCTTTAACCAGATAAACTCTTGGCTTCACGAAGACAATATTGGATCAAAATCCCACTTGCTAATAAATTATGTTTCAAAAAATGTTTTATTTTTAATTATTTGTATATTCTATCAGTTTTACGGATAGAAATTTCCAGATTTTACAACATTAGATCGTATAAAAATTACAATCATTAAATTTTCAGCTGTATTAGCCAGTGTTTATTACTTTTGTTTAAGTATATAGAGATAATACCAAATTTATACTGTCGACAGCATAAAATGTAAAGCAAATGTTTCATTTGACAAAGTCAGAAATTGCAACGTTTTCAGGGTTAATTATCACCAAACAATATAATTGAATAAAATCTAAGTAAAATGATACATAAGAAAACAATCGAATTTACAAAAAATGAAAAACTAATGAATTAATCGAACTGATTTTTTAACTAATTTATCCGTAAAAACAGTTGTAATGGGTCAATGACAAAAACTTGTGTTAGACGGTCTCACGGGTCGTATTTTGTGAGACGGATCTCTTATTTGGGTCATCCATGCAAAAGTATTATTTTTTATGCTAAGAGTATTATTTTTTTGTAAATATCGGTAAGGTTGACTCGTAGACAAAAATTCGTGAGACCTTCTCACAAGAGACCTATTCGTAGAGATAATACCAAATTTATACTTGTCGACCATATAAAATGTAAAGCAAATGTTTCATTTGACAAAGTCAGAAATTGCAACGTTTTCAGGGTTATCACCAAACAGTATAATTGAATAAAATCTAAGTAAAAATATATATAAGAAAAAATCGAATTTACAAAAAATGAAAAAAGTAATGGACTAGTCGAACTGATTTTTTAACTAATTTATCGGTTTTTGATTGATTTTGATCGAATTGACCGTAAAAACAGTTTTTAGACTGGATCCAAATCGTATTTTCGATCGAACCGATTAATTTGATCCGATTTTAAAAACAATGTTATAGAATGTAAAATAAGCATAATCATTTTAAAATTGATACATATTGAATTAGATAGTAAAATAAAGTGGAAAAATATATAAATATATCTTGACTAAAAAAAGTGAAAATGAGATAATTAATATCTTTTATTGTTCTCACGTTCATGTCGTTGACGTCTCCTCGGAAGAAGTGCTAGTGAAGTGACCTTCACGATCTCTCCATCCTTTCACCTGTCTTAGTGTATTATTATTATTTTTTTAATTTTGATTTCCTAATTTCATACCCCGATTTATTCGCAATCACGGATCACCGCAGGACCATTTCCATTTTTTGTTAACTTCCCCCGAGCAAATTTCGTTCTCTCTCATTTTTGTTTCTTGATTTTCCTGCTCTCCCCGTGTCCTTTTTCTGGGGGCACTTAACCCTGTTTCTCTTCACCCTACCCTTTATCGGATTCTTTCTCTCTTTTTCCTCAGTGGGATAATTTAATTATATGTAAAAGAGAGTTTCTTTTTGTTTCTTTCTGTTTTGTCATTTTGAATCTGGGCTCGTTTTTCGGTTCCTGTTGATAACAACACTGGTTCATTTGTTATGTGACAGACTTTTGGGCTGGATTTCTTTTGTCGAACAAGTTCAGTGAATATATTACTGGTTGATGTCTTTGGCCGTTGGAGCTGAGTCAAGTTCTAAAAGCATGGGATTTGATGAGAACGGGGACCCGGTTACTGAAAAATCCGGGTCGAACGATCCGGACCCCGATATCGTGCCCGATTCGGGAGGGAGGATCAGCAGACAGACGAGTGAAACCTCCCTTTATGCCACTGAGGATGAATATGATGAAGATACAGAAGCCAAGATACAGTTGGGTCCGCAGTGCACCCTCAAAGAACTTTCCGAAAAAGACAAGGTTTGTGTTTTTATGGTGAAAACGTAGGATATCTGCGCATTGTAAAAATTATGCCCGAAAATGTTGCCAATACAGGATGATGAGAGTTTGAGGAGGTGGAAGGAGCAGCTTCTTGGGAGTGTGGACGTGAACTCTGTTGGAGGTAATTGTTTATCTTATTTTTCTTGTCTACTTTTTTTTTAAAAAAAAATTTATTTTGCTTCTATTCTTACACGTCAGTTCTATATATTTGTATATTTTTGTTGTAAAAGCTCAAATCTTGGGTGCATTTCGATTAGATCCCGTGTCAAACATTCTCGTAATAGTAGATTTTCATGTTTTTTTCCCTGGTAATTTTTGGGATTATATATTGGATCAGTGCAGTACAACAACATTTCCAGCACATTGTATTGTTTTAGCGATCATTTTGTCCGTATAATGTGAAATAATAGCCCCTAATCACCCTTCAACTAGATCCTATACAACTTGTAACTAAATCTTCTGCAATCTACAACATTGTAGAGACCCTTGATCCAGAAGTGAAAATTTTGAGCCTTGCAATCAAATCCCCCGGAAGGAATGATATATTTCTTCCGATACCTGAAGATGGGAACCCGAAAGGCCCTTGGTTTATTCTCAAAGAGGGAAGCCATTATTGCCTCAATTTCATGTTCCAGGTCAACAACAACATCGTATCAGGCCTCAAGTACAAGAACACTGTCTGGAAAACCGGCATCAAAGGTTCTTTTCTTTGTTTATCTGTCATTGTAACCAGCTAATAATTATATTCTCAGTTGATCAAACTTTTCCTCCAGTGGACAGCACGAAAGAGATGATTGGAACCTTCAGTCCTCAGCCAGAGGCTTATACCCATGAAATGCCTGAAGAAACGACCCCTTCTGGCATATTTGCTAGAGGATCATATTCGGCGAAAACACAGGTCTGGAACCATAGCTTTCGCGGATAATGAATTGACAGATACATATCATAGATGCAACAAATAGAAGAAATTGAACCATCTGAATTTTGTGTTTCTATGCGAATTTTACATTCTAAAATGTAAGGAAATGCATTGTGCAATTCATACTGACATCTTTTGTGGCCCGTGCAGTTCCTTGATGATGATAACAGATGCTACCTGGAGATGAATTATACATTTGAAATCAAGAGAGAATGGCAGTCAACATAGATTGTGGCTGAGTAATAGCTTAAGAATTTTCCCTTTGTTGCTCTCGTTTCATTTTCTAATTTCTAGTGTTTCTTTTTTCATTGTTGGTATGTGATCTGAGGGTGTAATAGAATCAGGAAGAGTGCGTTTCCGAGATTGAAAAGCGGGTAGATCTTTGAACCAGTTCTCATTTGTTGATTGCCTTATGAATCATAATTTGAGTGTTGTTCTTGAACTGACAATTTAGCAAATCTCCTCATATTTTATATGTCATTGATAGAGCAACTCTATTGGATAACATCAATATTGCCTTAAGGTCCGGCGTCAGCCGAAGAATTCCAGTTGATTTAATTATTGTCCAAAGTGAAGACTAGAATATATTTATTCATTCTTGGTTTTTCTATACAAGCACGGACGATGTATGCAAATACCAATTATAAAATAAAAATTGTCTAAAAAAACAATTTTAATCTCTTGTCACATTAGATAAATAAATTAATTAAGAACTTATTTATCTTACTTTCAAAATTGTTCCTCAAATTAAAATTCAAGCAGTTGATTTTATGTTATATAATAAATGATAATGAACATAATATATAGAACGTAATGAACAGAAACAAATTTAATATATATATACACATACCACGTATAAGGAAGAATAATCTAAAATTTTCGTGACTAACTTATCAAAACAATATCAAACTAATAAAATAATAATGTTTGTAATAAAATATAACCCATAATATTCAATTTAAATAATATTTGACACGATTTTTTTTTACTTTTTGTTTTTAAAATTCTATATCTCGGATAATTAATTTTATATCAGAATCTATCTTTTGTAGATTAACATTGATGACTATTAATTTATTGTTAAATATAATTTTAAAATAATAAATAAATCAACTAATTTAATTAAATACACATTCAAATAAGATTTTATGACAAATATCAAATAAAATCAAATAAACTCATACAATAACGATTAAATATAAATTTTAAAACTATTTTTATTATTTTCATAATTAAAATTTGAAATATAAAAAAAAATTAAACTTTCGTAAAAAATGTTATTTTTGTATTTCTTAAATTAGTTAATATGATTTCAAAATAATTAAATAAGGATATTAAAATATCATATGTAAAAGCTATAATACTTTGACAAATATTAACCAATAATCATTATTATCATATCTATTATAAAGATTATGTCATATATTGTTTTTACAGTAGAATCTGTCTTTTAATTGCTCATTAATATCTATTTTCATGCATTACATATTTAAAGTTTTGATTGATGATTGATTTTGAAGTTCAAATGCATGTTATTTTTTATTTATACAATTTAATAAAATAATCATACCTATAATATATACATTTGTTATAGATATTAATTTTTTTCAAATTTTCATATATTTTTTGAATTTTTACTATATTTTAAAATCAAAATTATATATGTATTACAATATAAATTTTCATATAGATAGTTATATTATCTCACTTGAAAGAAAAAAATAGATGCATGCAAATATTTTTTTTTTACAATCAAATATTTTTCATATACATTAGTTAATTAAGAATTATTAAAATNTTTAATATTATGAATCAAAAGATCTTATATTATCAAATTTTATATATTGAATTTATAAATTTGTTTGATATATAATGTTTTTTAAAAAAGTGTTACATGATCTATTTATTAATATAAAATAAAATAGTTATACAACATGTGTTACGGTGGAGTTAATTGTTTAACAAATATGTCTTAAAATCTATATATTATGATATAGCTGATTTTAGAACTGAAACCAAAAAATATTTTAGTTTTGATTTTGATTCTACTTTTTTTGAGAACTAAGGTCAAGTTTTACCTTTAGACCTTAATATCTAAATCTTAAACAAACTTAGTAGATGTTTCAAATTCTTCCAATTTTTTTGTATTGAATTTATAAATTTATCTGATATTTAATTTTTTTAAATGCTACTAAAATCTTCAAATTCCATATAATAGCTAAACTCTCTAAATTCTTCTAAAAGAGTCATATTTTGTGAGAATATTAATATATTAACATTCATAATTGTTGATATAGATTATCCTAAATAATTTATTAAACTATGTACTTTCAACTCGTAGTTAAAAAAACCATAAAATATTTTAGTATAAATCTTATTATCATATTATTCTATATTTATCATGTTATTATATTATTGTATATATAGTTAATTTTTTTCATAAATCTTCTTATGATACTATAATTTATTACTTAATTAGAAATTGAACTAAAAATATAATTACAAAATTGCACTAAAATTATATATAAAAAACATGTAGAGAGAAAATTAAAAGGATAAAATATTTAAATGTGGCATAAAGATGTATTACTTGATAAAATTAATATAAGAGTTATATTTTATTTTTGAAGTGATATAAATTATTGCATTAAAATTATATTGTAGTGATAATTCATTAACCATTAATTATATATTATGTGGAATAAATATAAAATTTTTATATTCTATTTTTGGTCTTACATCAATTTAAATTTTACATATCTATTCTTGTTTAGTTTTTGGATTTGTATTGATAAAGAATTCATTTTTATCTTTTCATAATCAGAAAACAAAGTTCATGCACACTTATACAGGTAATATAGATAGATATTGGGCCCTGTGGATATTTTAATTTTATCTGGACTTTTTGTTTCCTTTGATATTTCTGATATTGCCAAGTATTTTCATTGAATTGGTGAATTTTTATGAAGTTCGGTTCTGTATGAGATCGGGCATGGACTGTGGTTTGGGTTGTGAGCTTTTGAATATCTGCTCCTCGTTTTTTGATAATGGAATTTTGGCTTTTTATATGACTTTAAGAAATTAAATAACATATATTCTTGACATATGAAAATAATTTTACTGATATATTATATATAAACTTGCGCACCTGCCTACCTAAATCCAAGGTCCTCCCAGAATGGAAGGAATCATGAAGCTGGTGTAACATGCATGAGCAATCTGTTAGAAACTTCCAGCTTCTTCTTTAAACCAGGAACAAGATATGTGACAGAGAATTGATGAGTCCCAACTGTTCTGCAATTTCACATGAACTAAGCCCCCGAAAGGACTGGTCTCTCAAAGATTGCATGATTCACTCATTTCACATCCAAATATATATTTATCTCCCACATTTCTAAAATCTTCCCAAGAAAGTAATGATAATTAAACACCAGGAGGAGGGCAAAAATTGAAAGGAAATAATATGCAAGAAATCAATAATTTGTTGAACGTATGGTCATCAGTCTTTCTATCGGTATGCTACTGCTATGCCGTGGCTAAAATGGTTCCCAAAGGTATACTCAGATTCTTCATGTATTTGCCAGTGTTTTGCATATTCTTGTTCCTCCCACTGAGTCTGAACTCAGTAAATTTTACATGTACAACTGCCTTTTCTGTCACTTGGTTAGCTACATTTAAGCTTCTTCAATTGGTATGTGGAAATGGCCCATTGTCTGATGCATCGCTCCCTCTTAGCCATTTTGTCTTGATTTCTTGTTTTCCGATCAAAATCCTCCGACAAAAATCATCCCTAAATCCCCCTCCTAACAAAGAAGAAACCCCTCGAAAGAAAACTCAAGATAATGAGAATTTAAAGGGATACAATGATTCTCCAAATATTACTAAAACATACAGTAATCTTGGCTTAAAATCTCCTCTACACTATGCAAAAAAAGGCTTGTTTTTCATCTTCTTGATTACTTTCGTGGCCCCTTACAAGAACAATCTCCCGAGAAATATGGCTTTGTTCCTCATATGTATCTACATATACATTGGTTTGGAAGTCCTCTTAGGAATAACCGCGAACATATGCCAAATCTTGTTAGGCGTCAAGCTGGAGTCGCCTTTCAACGAACCATACCTATCGACGTCATTACAAGACTTCTGGAGCCACAGATGGAACCGCGTGTCGTCAAGTGCCCTCCGGTCCACTGTATTCAACCCCATCTTCCGCAAATTATGGTCGGCCGGATACAAAAAGGGAGCCATAATTGTGGCCATGTTAGCTACATTTCTTGTATCATCCTTAATGCATGACCTAGTATTCTACTATCTGGGAAATGTAAAGCCTGCATGGGGAACGACTTTGTTCTTTTTAATGCATGGGATTTTCTGTCTTGTGGAGAATATTTTGAAGAGGGAATTTGGTTTAAAATGGGAGCCGCCGCAACTAATAATTGGGCCATTGATTTTTGTGTTCGCACTTTGGACATTTATGTGGTTGGTTTTGCCTGAGCTGATTCAACACAAGGTTGATGATAGAGCACTCGAGGAGTATGCAGCAGTGGGGGCCTTTGTGAGCGATTTGTGCTTGGGTTGGAGTCAAATGGAATACAATTTTCTGGTGCAAATCTTGAAACTCGACACAATGAAATACGTCAAAATTTTAAAAACATGAGGATAAATTATTAGGGAAAAGAGTAATATAATGTTTTTCTTTTCATGTCATAAAAGTATTTAAGATGTATATTTGTCGCAGTAGAGGTTTAATTTCTACTGGATTTGTATTGAGATACGTCGAGTGTTGCCCCATGTCACTTTACATACAACTTACACGGTGTAGGAAAGGTCTCTAGTCCCTACCTTGAAAAGGAGATGGCCTAATTGACTAATTAGTCCTGTGTGCAGTCTGTCTATATATTTAAAAAAATGTACATGAGTAGATATTCAAGTTGATAGAGTAGATGAGTGTTCGATCAATAATCAGAAAATTCGATTTCTCCTATCAACAATTTCTCGGACAAGTCTGTCACACAAAGTTTGCCAAGTGAAATTTACCTGGCTATAATGGTTTGCAGATTGCTGAGTTTTCCACACATGCACAACATTTTTAACCATATTATAAATATCAACTTGATCAATTTTCTTAATTGAATTATTAAAATCATATTTATGATTTGAAATATTTTGGTCTAGCTGCTGACGTGACATCAGATAAGTCATAATTTTTCGATAACAACTCAACATTTTCCCAATACACATCATAATTTCAGTGAAATATGATCGAAAATTAAAAAAAATCAAAGTTAGTGCACCAAAATTTAAGTGAAACAAAAAAATTGTTTTATCTATACTTAATTATAAGGTTAAATTTCTCATAAAATACACAAATCCAAACTCAATGTTTGCTTGGGTATCGTTCCCCACTATATTAATTTTATTTTTTCCAACTCCTTGCACCCCTTAAATTATTAAAATAGCTTTCATTAAATCATACCAAACATCATACACTTTATCATATTATATATATTTTTATTTTTATTTTTATTTTCTTATCACCCTTATTATATATTATTTACGTATATTATCTCAAACATCAAACCATAATTTGGAGTACTTAATAATTTGAAATTATATCCAATTAATTACCATACAAAAAATCCAAGGAAGCATAAATGTTGAGCAATCCAAGACACTGCTTAAATTTCAAACCCGAAGGAGTAATTGGGTAGCTTCGATGCTACATGTGGGACACTGTCTCCACATGATTTGGATGGACAAGATTCACACACATATGTGATTTTAAAAAAATTAGTGAACCCCATATATGTGTAGTTAAATTTGAGCACTTGATTCTATCATAGAGGTAGTGTCCCTCCATGTAGGATCCGGTAATTAAATGTCCACAAAAAACAGTTAATGCACAATTGAATGTACACAAAAAAACCAGTAAATACACGATCTCCAAAGTCTGCCGCATAATGTAAAAACAAGACACATAGTTTCTTATATAATAACTCTCCAGGGAGCTAACCGGACACAAGATCAAAATACAGAGAGACACCTCCAATTTGCGGAAATGGGGGAGAAATATAAGGTGTCAAAAACGACGATTTTGCTTGCAACAATGCTGATACTGTGGGAAATGTCTTCTTCTTGTCTCGGTTCTTGTTCCTCTAATGGCGGCGACTGCAAGAAGTGCATCTCGAATCAGATGAAATACGTCTGCCCCCGCTGCGTTACTATGATGCAGTGCATGGCCCGGTGCCTGTGGTGCGGCGCATCAAGTTCCAAGTGCATCAAGAAATGTGATTGCGACAGTGGGTATCCGCGGCTGGCTGACTGCAAGAAGTGTTTGTTACAGTGTAAATGTATCTGCTCTGTTTCGGCTTAAAAATAATGTGATCTTGTTGTAAATTTTTCCGTGTTTTGAAGAACTTTGGCCATGAATCTTGGAATTTTAATTTAGTCATCGAATCTAACTATGAGATTGTGGGATTTTTTATTCATTATTATCAATTCTAAATTATTCTTGTAGAGATCTTTTCCATAAAAATCGTAACATTTTGAAGTAAAATGACAAAAATTAATTGTTGCTGTAATTTATATAACTGGTTTTAACGGATACAAAATGCAGCAGGAAATGAAACAGAAAACTCACGTGTTTGGAAATGAGACAAGTTGCTGGGGGGGTTTGGCCTGCTTCCAACTCCAATTCAAACACCGTTACTGTCTTCGGAATTTCTTGAACTGAAATAAAATGATTGAATGACCTTTCTACAAATTTACTCTTAATTCGTGTAGAACAAAAGGTTCAAGGACTCAGAAAACGGGCATCTAGCTAAAACAAGGATCTTTATGATGAAATTGTCCCGTTTGTTAATCCCCCTGCAGGAGTATTTTTTCAGCCTGCCAGATTGCTCCAAGATTAATTTATACGTAGATAGGTATTCCCAGGCCACGAAGGAGAATTCGTCACTATATTCTTCAACCCCTTCAGTCAACAACTGCCATATTAGAACTTCTGAGCCAGCTTCCCTTCTCGTTGCAGACTCGTAGATTCTGTCGAAATCCGTCTTCAGAATAACATATCTGTCATTTAATCCTCTTGTCTGTCTTGAGGGTAAACGGAGATCCCATCTCAATTCTGTGAAAAGAACAGGCTTCTTTAGCACGTTTTGGCTATCAATTATATGAGCATCGGCACACTTCGAAAGGTATTTTACTTTTGCTTCTAAGTTTGCCACTGGGATCCTGGAACATAACATACACGGACATCAATTAGCAAGGCAGTCCATTTGCAACTAATTCTGCCAAGTTTATGCAAAAGTCAGAGAGTCAATTTGCTACGGGCACAAATATAGATCAAGCTTTTGCCATTATATAAAAACATACGGTTAGATAGTAAATGTGAACACCAACATCATGCTGCAATCGCTGTGATATATAGTTAGCCACATTAGTTAGGAAGAGTAATCCACTCCTAACAAATGCTCCTGCAGCTCATGGAAATAAAGCATGTGAAGATGATGTACCAAAATTCATGCTCATCGGAGGCGTGCAACTCAAAACAAATTAGTCTAAATACCACATAACCAAACACGATAGAAGGGGCAATCGCCAGTTTGCCACTACCCAATAGGCACGTCTCAAATCAAGGCCCAACATTCAAGCTAATACTATGGTGTAACTTAGATATTCTATATCGTAAATTAATTACCATCAAACAGGCATGTCTCGGAAAGTCCAATGATCAAGCTAATAAGAAGTGCGCAATTCAAAGTTTATAATAAAATCATGGACTTGAGCTCAACTCCACTCCGAAAGCTAGCTCACAAGTATGTCTCAGAAAGTCCAATATTCGAGCCGACTCAAAGTTTCTATTAACATCAAGAATGGCCTAACTCCATATCAAAAGACAGCTCAAGGGATAGGATTGTCAAAGTCCATATAAAGAGTGTTTTGGAGAGCTTTTGCTTATTTCAAAGTAATTTTTCTAGATATTATTTTGAAATTGTGTTAAGATCGGGACTTGAACCTAACTCAACTCCAAAAGTTAGCTCAAGGCGGGAGGATAGTCCAAATCCATATATGGACCTCTCGGGGATTTTATTCAATCGATGTGGGACCACTACCATACCCCCTCACGCCCAAGAATGAACATCCGGAGCATGAAATTTACAATGACCCAACTATGGGCAGCACGGGTAATACAACTATAGACAGTCCGACACATAACTGTGGAACCTGAGATCTGATATCGTGTTAAGAATGTGACTCAAACCTAACTCAACCCCAAAAGCTAGCTCAAAGGGGGAGAATTGTTCAAGTCCATATATGCAACTCCCAGATGTTTTATCAAATTGACTTGGGACAACTAACACAAGTTAAAATTTGAGTGTTTGGAGTATAATTGCATCCAAGCTTAATTTTTAATTAAATAACAACCATATCCTTAAACTATATAAAATTGATCTCTTTTAATTATCTAAAATTTGATACTCACATCATCAACAATGTGTGTATATAATTATTATTACATTATAAATATTGTGTCAAAATTAATTTATTTTTTATAACATGAATGCTTGAAAAATATATAAGATTAATAAAAATAAAATATATAAAATGACAAAATTTGTATAAATACACAAAATATGTATAAAAAATTATGGAAATGGAAATTATATAAAAATTTAAAATATTATTTAAAAAATAAACTTAATATGATAAATATTTTAAATATATAAATGTCAACTTGTAATTTTAAACCCTAAACAAAAAAGCACACGCAATAAAAAGTATCACACTCTTACTTTTAGCTTTTGGATAAAAGTTATAGAAGTTGGAGTTGGAGTTGTCACTCACAAACACCCAAAAACACTTTCATGCAGCTAGAATCTTAAAAGTACTTCTCAGAAACTCTCTCAAACACTACTATATACAACTCTCAATAAAAGCGGATTGTCCAAATTCATATACAACTTCCAAGAACGGAGGATTGTTCAAGCCATATATACAACTCCCAAAAACTTAATTTAATTGCTGTAAGTTATCTAACACACTCCCTCATATCAAGAAATAAATAACTGGAGCGTGAAGTACATTAGCAAGTGGCCTATCGGGGTATTATAACACAAAACGTTAGGTTTGGACTCTGATACCATGTTAAAATCATGGACTTGGTGGACATCTGACATTTCTATATAGTATAATTAGCCTAAATACCACATCACCAAACATGATAGTAGTATGGGCAATTGCCACTACCCAACAGGCATATCTCGAAAGGTTCAACCATTCAACGTGGAAACTCTGTATTATTTTTACCATTTCACAAGCAAGATATTATGTTACACTGAATTTAAAGATAAAGGTGGCTGACAATTGAGAGAGAAAATAAAGAATTTTGCAGAACTCCTTTTCCCAAAGTAGAGGGCATTACTAACCAGCTGTAGGGTAAGCATGGACTGAAGCAAAGTCTACATCTTTGATAGCTGAATTTTGTATAGAATCTGATCCAAGGGATGCTGCCCAATCCCCTGGATTCACTCCATAATTCTGACTTGATTTTGATCCATAAAACCCTTCAAGTCCCACAGTCACTAGATATTTTTGGTCCGTACTTTTAACAAAAGCAGATATCTCTGTAATCCAATCCTGTTAATGTCAGTCATTAAACATTGGGGCTGATCGTATGATTGGGTTAAAAATAATTACAATACATTCGCATTTCTAGTTCATCTAATTAGGTCAAAAACTCCCCAATCACATTTACCTGAAGAGCAGAAGAACATGAAGCGGATTCACACCGGGGCTCGTTCATGAGTTCCCAGGCAAATATGAATGGTTCCTCAGAATAGTTTACTCCGGTTTAGGAATTATTTCTAGTTAAAATAGTCTGCAATAATCACTAAACAGTTACATTGTGAAAGGGTTCAAGTATCAAAACAATGTCCTCCAAATCAAGGTTCGTGAACCTTAACATAAGAATTGTAATAACCTTCTATGGTTCTGTCGGAGAAAAATGGATCTCTTAAAGAAGAAACGTTGGTTCCAGCTTCCTCCGCCCATTTTACGTACTGTGCTTTTCCACCAAAAGCATTCATATTATTTACAAGACTGAGGACTAATCTTATTCTATGTCTCCTTGCTTCGACCAATACATAGTCCAATGCCTGAAATACAATGAAGAAACATCGAAACACGACAACTCAACGCAATCGGACAAAATCCACAAGCACATTGACTTAGAACTTCAAAAGATCCCAAATCAAGTAGCAAGAACCTTGAAAACCATTTCATTGAAGAGACCTGGTTTAATTTGAAGAACATCGGGGCCAGAACCATCACTGAAAGCCCAAGTCTTGCAAACACTCAACTCCATGTCAACCCCTCTTTCGAGCATCTCAGAGACCCTATATCTCGATTGTCCCCACGCGCTTTCCTTCAGAAACCAATAGGAATTCCACCCATTCACATACAAATCTTTCCCTGCCGCTGGTGATCCTGGAATCTCCTGCTGAAGGAGCACAAATCTGGTATGGTGGACTCCCACAAAACCCATTTTGGGCAGGTTCCATACTGTAACAGGTAACGCAAAATTGAGGTGACCATTGGAGTTGATATACAAAAAGCCCAGAATGGTGAAGATGCCAAGGGCTGGGTATAATCTTTTTTCTCTCCAAAGAGAGTCAATGGAAGATGGTTAAAAAATTGTGCTTGCAAGCTCGGTAAGAATCCCCTTCTTTGGCTATTGAAGACCTTCGTTCATTGGCCTGGAGCGGCGCCTTAAAGCGCAGGGTATTGCCGTTTGTTCGCTGGAAATCTAAAACTAAAATATTCAGTTGTTACAGCTTATTTGTCCTATTTTGTCCTTTGTGCAAATTTCGTCTTTAGCCTCCCTTTGTTTTCATATTTTCATATAATCATTCCAGCATATCGTTGATTTGTTTCAAATTCGGAACATTCAAGGGTTTCAAACTGGATACTCGTCACGTTAAGGACAGAAAAGAACGAGACCTTAGACCCTTTTCTGTTCGAGATCAGAAAGCGATAGTTACTCTAACATGGTGAATCTTTTTATTCTAAATAATTTATTAGCATGTTTCATATAGGACTAATAAAGCAAACAAAATGTATAAGAGGATTGAAGTGGAGAAGAAATGACAGAAAACGGAACATCTTTAGCCAAGTCTTATATCTCAAACAGAACTCAAAGATGATCTTACACATCTTCTGTTTCTGTTACATTGTATATCATTTACTTATGGGCAAGAAAAACAAGACGTGATTCTTAAGAAATAACAAACACGTGAGAGTTTTCAGCATATAAATTTACAAACAAATAAAGAGACATATAAAACACAAGTATAATTATGTTTAAGATCATTGGTCAGTGGTCACTAAGAAACCTCTCAAGACACCGCAACCCCAAATGTTCGGCACAAAACCTCTCCATTTCATTCCCACCGCCTTTTTCTTTGCAGATCTCTTTCTCAATCCCCACTAACATGTTGTCCCAATCCATCGAATATCCAACCCAATTCTCAACTCTAGAGTCCGTTACAGCATCAAGTATCTCTTGCAGCCCCACAATCCTTCGGCTCACATGTCTCCTCAGCTCCCGTACATTGGGATCAATCCCAGGCACCGAATCAAGACTGAATAACAAGCCCATCAGGGCTTCGTTAATCTTGATCCTCTCCCTCTCACTGGTACGCACAGAATCAACTGTGTCCTGCCATGAACAGCTAAGATACATTTAGAAGGATACTGAAGATCAGTATAGCATTATGAACGAGGCTAATGTTAAATTTTCAAATTAAAATTATTTTGTTCCATTAATCCATTGCCTCACACATAGTTTCAATTATCTTGGTACTACACTTGGCAACAAAGCTAAAGTTAGCGATATGGCACCCGATGAGCTCCCTCGTAATAAAATACAGCAGGAAAACATCAAAACATCATCAATTACTTGCATGAATGCTAAAAAAATTGATTAATCACATGTCAACAAATGTTAGAAGAAGCAATAGCAAGAAAATTAGATCAGAATGCCACATGTTCATAAATATTTTGACTTCCGATAAAAGATCTATCTTGAAGGGCATAGAAATACTTTTTCTGAAGTAATCTCTTTGCGAACAAGTGATCCAACGGGGATAAGCATGAATTTTTGGTCCATTGCGATTGGATACATCAATTGTAGCAGCTGAGTACACAACCAAACATAAAATTCTATGGAAAAACATTTTCCGGACGTCTTTAAATTTAATTTTACGAATTAAACTTTTTTTTTTTAAAATCAATTTCGGGAAACTGACTAATCAGTTAGCAGCACCGTGTCTTCCCTCTACAAAATCTGGAGTTCACATCACAGAGACAATCAACATGAGAAAAAAAAACTTGTTTCCTGCCATTTTAATTTAGATTAACCTCACCAGAATTTACCTATAAATATTTCATTAGTTTAAATAGTAGTGAAAACACTAGAAAATTCACCAAACTTCATATCTTCCACAATCGTATAATTTTCGGTGATCAATAACATCAGTCCTATGCTACGTAATCGAAAAACTAATATGATTATGTAGAAAAGAAAGAAAATGAAGCGTAATCAGAAGCACAAAGTACGAGTAACGAGTGAGAAATCAGAATTAATGCCTGGCGTTGGATGATTCTCTGCCAGTATTTAGCTTCAGAATCGACGGCGGCGATCTTCCTGACAAGGGTCCGCACCATGTGAGATCGGTAGGCTGACTGTATCCTAACAGCAGCGGAGGATTCTGGTAAAGGGGATTTCAGGGGAATATGAACAGTAACGGGAATGGGTTCTGACGCAGGCTGTGTTTGGATTGGATCGGATTCGGAGGCAGAATGGTCATTGAAAGAGCAGACGGTGGCTGTGGCAGAGCTGGAAGAGAAGAACCACGGCCGCCTGGAGGACTTCATTTTACCAACACAATGCGCTTAGAGAGATGTAAAGGGAAAGCTGATTACACAGGAGTAAAGTGAAGTCTCAGAAGTGACGCCGATTATCTTGGGAGGAACTTAGGATACGTATCTTTATTACATGGTTATCTGTATTAATTTATTATTTTTATATAATATATTATTTTAAAACGATACCATATAATAAATTTTGATAGGTTAACGAAAGAAGTAGAAAGTGACATATAAAAAAATCTTTCTGATTCAGACCAATAAATATAAAAAATAATTAAATATTAGCGAATGTTTTTTTCCCAATTCTGGGTATTGATCAGTTAAATTTGTAAATTTTAATTTTGATATATTAACTTTTAATTTTTGACTACTTCAGTTTAATTATTAAGTGACTTGATAAGAAAAAACCACGTTTCTTTAATGATATTATATACATATAATATCAATTTTTTTAGTACACCACATGTCATATACTGAGATGAAGAATGAGTCTTGAATTTTGTTAAATTTAACTCAAACTCGTCTCCGTCTCATCTCAAACTTTCAACTTTTCCATCCATTATTTAAATTTGTATTATTATATAATTTTTGAAAAATTTTAACTTCTCTAAAATCAAACTCTCGAAATCCCAATATTATGTTATAAAAGTAATAAATAAAAAAAAAGAGAGAACACAAAGTTTAAAATCGTTCAACAAATCATTACACCCGATCGAATGGGAGAGTAAAGTAGGACAACATGATCAGCAGCCGGCGCTTCATCAGGAAGTATAAACGTCACCTTCTTCTTCAACTTCTCTTTCCCGCTTCTGCTCTTTGGACTCATCTTACACAATTCTTTAGCTTCCTCTTCTTCTCCAGATACTAATTCCTCGATCTTCTCCAATCTCCCCGAAGAAAAACTGATTCTCGGCGTGTAAAAGACGTTGTTGAAATCCGGAGAAGTTTGGTACAAGACCCTCTTCATCGTTTCAGCTCTCTGGACATTATTCTGGCAACAGCTCTGACTATCCAATATTGGAGAATTAGAAATCATTTCTCCTAATGTTGTAATTCTTTCGACATTAACAATAGCTGCAGTTGGGTTTGCAGCTTCTTTATCATTAGCTGCTGATGAGGGTTTTTGGGTCCGTTTCTTTGGGGGCCGTAAGCAGCAGAGATTTTGACCCATTTGAACTTTGATCAAATGGCGTAAAAGATTTCATTGGCAACGAATGTTTGACATGGGAAATACCTTGAAAAAGTGGTGGTGTAGAGGATTATATATAATGAAGAATTTGACGATGGATTCGATGAAAAAATAGGCTTTTTATTATTGGCTATTGATGGATTAGTTCTTGTCTCTTCCTTTGATTTGCGTGGCATAGTGTTCGGATGGACCTATTTTCCTGTTCATAATTTCGATTTCATTATTGCATGGGATTGATCTATATATGAGTTTGGAATATACGTTCGACATTTGAACTTCAACAATTCATAAGGATGCAAAAGTGTCGTTTGGTTATAACAAGTTTCGACTTTCAATTTTAAGATGAAAGAAATTATATTTGTTGTACTTTTCTGATAAAAAAATTTTGAGATGGAATTTTAAAAGTTTTATATAATTAATATATAAGAGATTATACAAAAAAAAAAGTTAAATATAATAAACTATTAGTGTAGAATGGTGCAGTTAAAAGATTAAATTAAATGTATCATATACTTGTGAATATATAATATACACATACGTGCACGTATACAAGAGGTCAAGAGTAACTAATTAACTTATGAATGAATGTTAGAGTTGGTGGATTACGTGATTGTTTTATCAATGATCAACAGTTTGATTATCTCAACCAACACTTTTCCGAGCAAGTCTGTCGCACATGACTTTTCCAATGTAGTTTACCTGGTTAATTAGTGTGATATTGCAAGCTATCGCATTAACCCAATTATTTACTCACTACGCATGGAATAGTAACAGTTACAAATTCTCGAGTCATAAAAAAAAGTAACTGATTAATATTTTTTCCTGTATCTTTTTAAGATTTTAAATAACTATATCCATTAACAATTGACACCATATTATTAAATTTAAGTTTTAGATTACTAAAATATTATAGACATAATAAATTATTCTTCTTTTAATCTATTATATTTATAGAATATATAGTAAATGTCAATTTTTTTTGTCATATATACACATAATTAATGTATATGCAATCACTGATTTAAGTTAAAACATTGACCATTCTAGGAATTGGCCGAACAAATTCATCCAAGAGTAGGTCTCTTGTGAGAAGGTCTCACAAATCTTTATCCGTGAGACGGGTCAACGTACCAATATTTACAATAAAAAGTAATACTCTTAACATAAAAAGTAATACTTTTTCATAGATGACTTAAATAAAAGATTCGTCTCACAAAATACGACCCGTGAGATCGTCTCACATAAGTTATTGCCTTCACCAAAACTTTAATATAATCATTAAGGATGACATTAATTAACTCTCAAAATATGGGAGATGTCAAGGTATCCACAACGCTGGGTCATGAAAATTCAATATTGATGATGAAGTGTCTCCTTTTTATTTTTATTTTTAAATAGTAGGCGGTCATATTTTTCTTGCTGAGATCAACAGCAGAAGACAGAAAAATCTGGTCGTTATTAATTTTTAAAAATGTTGAAAAATTATTTAAAAATGTGTTAAATATTTGTGTTGAAAATGTGAATGTTGAATGTTGAAAATTAGGTAAAATTAGGTGTTGAATATTGAAAATTAGTGTGTGATGATGTAGGTAATGATGTATTTTATTTTTGGATTATTTGTAAAAATTTTCTATAAATAGATCTCTCATTTGTGAAGAAAATCACAATTGAGTTGAGAGAAAAATATTATAAAGTGTGTAGTGTGATAATTTTGAGAGTTTGAGATTTTTACTTTTTTACCGTAAATTTTTACTTTTTCACAACACGTTATCAGCACGAAGCTCTAAAAGTCCTCCATATTTTTCCAAGCTCCGAACAGAAGAAAAAGGTAACAAAAGTAATAATATTTATTTTACTGTTATTTATTTATTGTTTATATATGTAATATATAATATAATGTTATTGTTAGAAATAATAAAAATAATTTTTTCAAAAACTTGTTATAAATCCTGGGAGGATGTTAAGACGACATCCCACACTCCCGGTAAGGGATACGACAAGTATAAAAGCCTATAAGGTTTTTTAAACAAAATAACTTATGACACCTAATTATAATAATGTGATATGATATACATAATTATTTAAATATGACTAATATTATATACACCATATTATTACCATAAAATTATACAAATACATACATTTATTTTCTTATACACCAACGGTAATAAACGGTAACAAAACGGCTAGTTTTTGCTCTATAAATACAATCTCACAAATACATTCAATCACTCCAACTTTCTCTTCTTCTCTAAAAATTATTCTTCATCAAATTTTCGAAGAAAAAAAGAAGATGGCTTTCACGAGGTTATTTTTAATTATTTTGGTTATCATACTCACCAGTCTTGTATTTATCGGAGAATATCCTCCTCGTGTGTTTTCTTTATTTTTACGAATACTTGTACTTGTTGTTTATCCATTACTTTGTATTGCAATATTCATTAACTAATAAAATGCATCGTAATTTTTAGTACCACCATGGCAAACTTGGCAAAGCTCGAATTCATCGCTCTTGATATTACTGGGAAAAACTATATGCCATGGACTCTTGATGTAGAAATGCATCTTGAGTCATTGGGTCTAAGCGAGACCATTAAAGAAAATGGTATATCTTCATCACAAGAAAAAGCAAAAGCTATAATATTTTTACGACGACACCTTGATGAAGGTTTAAAATGTGAATATCTCATCGAAAAAGATCCCATGGCTCTGTGGAAAGGATTAAAAGAGAGATTTGAACATATAAGGGAAGTTATACTTCCGACCGCCCGTGATGAATGGAATATGTTAAGATTCCAAGACTTTAAAAAAGTCAGTGATTACAATTCAGCGATGTATAGAATAATCTCGCAGTTAAAATTTTGTGGACATGAGGTTACAGAATCGGAAATGCTTGAAAAAACATTTTCCACGTTTCACGCATCAAATATAACACTACAGCAACAATATAGAGTGCGTGGATTTGCGAGATATTCTGAACTCATCGCCTGTCTTCTTGTGGCGGAAAAGAACAACGAGCTATTAATGAGAAATCATCAGTCCCGACCCACTGGATCAACAGCATTTCCAGAAGTAAATGCTGTAAGTAAAAATGAATTTAAACCTGGAAACCAAAATCAAATTCAAAGACAAGGTTTTGGTCGAGGTCGAGGTCGAGGTCGAGGTCGTGGACGTGGACGTGGACGAGGAAGTGGTCGTGGTCGTGGACGCGGCCGTGGTTTTGAAAATAATCGAGATAGTTATTTCTATAACTCATCTCAAAATAACGTCCCAAACCATCCACAGAAAAGGCATCAAGAAAACATGAGTGTTAATGAAAATCACTCGAAAAGATTTGAAAGTTCTTGTTTCAGATGCGGCACTCCAGGACATTGGTCTCGTATTTGTCGAGCCCCTGAGCATCTTTGCAAACTTTATAAAGAATCGATAAAGGGGAAAGAAAAGGAGACCAACTTCACTGAGCGAAGTGACCGTTTGAGTGATTCAACTCATTTTGATGCTGCTGATTTTATGAATGATTTCTCTGGAAATGATCAATATGTTGGTGGGATAGAAATGAACAATATTGATGCTGCAGATTTTCTCAATGATTTCTCTGAAAATGAACAATATAGTGGTAGAATATAAATGTACAATAATTTATTTTTCATGTATTTATATGATAATGTTTTATTGTACAATTATGATATGTGTTATATTTAAATATGTATTGTCATTAATTTTTTTTCATTGCATATTTTTTGAAGTTCAAATATGGAAAATGCTATGAGCAAAGCTGAAGTTTGCATACCCGATAGTGGTACAACGCACACTATCCTCCGAGATAAAAGATATTTCTTGGAACTAAAACCAACAAAAACAACGGTGAATACAATATCAGGTCCTGTAGACTTGATTAAAGGATGTGGTAAAGCACAATTTTTGTTACCTAATGGTACAAAATTTTTGATCAATGATGCTTTATATTCACCACAATCGAAAAGAAATTTGTTGAGTTTTAATGATATATATTCCCATGGGTATGATACTCAAACAATGAATGAAGGGAATGAGAAATATATGTGTCTTACCACATATAAATCAGGAAAGAAATATGTGATTGAAAAACTACCAATGCTCCCTACTGGATTGCATTATACACATATACGTCCCATTGAATCAAACATGGTAATTGATAATTCTTCAATATTAACCAATTGGCATGATCGATTAGGACATCCTGGTTCAACAATGATGCGAAGAATTATAGAAAATACACATGGTCATCCATTGAAAGACCAGAAGATCTTTCAGAATAATAAGTTTCAATGTAAAGCATGTTCTCTTGGAAAACTTATTATAAGACCATCACCAGCCAAAATCCAAACTGAATCACCAATGTTTCTTGAACGTATTCAGGGTGATATTTGTGGACCAATCCATCCACCATGTGGACCATTCAGATACTTTATGGTATTGATTGATGCCTCCAGCAGATGGTCACATGTATGTTTATTGTCAACTCGAAATGTTGCATTTGCAAGATTACTTGCTCAAATAATAAAATTGAGGAATCAATTTCCCGATTATACAATCAAGAAAATTAGACTTGATAATGCTGGTGAATTTACTTCCCAGACTTTCAATGATTATTGTATGTCTATGGGAATCATTGTTGAGCATCCTGTTGCTCATGTACATACTCAAAATGGATTGGCTGAATCATTGATTAAACGTCTGCAAATGATTGCTAGACCAATGATTATGAAAACAAAGCTCCCTATTTCTATATGGGGACATGCAATTTTACATGCTGCTTCATTAATTCGCATCAGACCAAGTGCATATCATAAATACTCCCCATTGCAGCTTGCATTTGGTAAAGAACCAGACATTTCTCATCTGAGAATTTTTGGATGTATGGTGTATGTGCCTATTGCACCACCTCAACGAAAGAAAATGGGACCTCAAAGAAAGATTGGAATTTATATTGGTTATGATAGTCCATCGATCATTCGATATCTTGAACCACAGACAGGCGACGTGTTCACAGCACGTTTTGCTGATTGTCATTTTAATGAGGAAATCTTCCCAATGTTAGGGGGAGAACAGAAACATACCGAAAAAGAAATTACATGGTATGTATCATCATTGTTACATCTGGATCCAAGAACAAAACAATGTGAAAAAGATGTACAGCAAATTGTGCACTTGCAAAGAATAGCAAATCAAATACCAGATGCATTTGCAGACACAAAAGGGGTAACTAAATCATATATACATGCTGCAAATGCCCCTGCTCGAATTGAAATTCCGAAGAAACAAATTGAAGATAGTCATGATGTCATTAAACGCCTGAAGCGTGGAAGGCCAGTTGGTTCCAAGGATAAAAATCCTCGAAAAAGAAAATTCATAGAGAAACACAATGATCACAAAATAGAGAATGATGTTCCTGAAGAAACACATAATGATCACAAAATAGAGAATGATGTTCCTGAAGAAACACATGATGATGAAAATGTTTTGTCAGAACCACAAACTGACGAGAATCATGAAATCTCTATCAATTATATTAATACTGGAAAAATATGGAACCGAAAAGATATAGAAGAAATTGATGATATATTTTCTTATAATGTGGCAATCGACATCATAAATGATAATGAAGATCATGAACCAAAATCTTTTGGTGAATGTAAAAATCGGCAGGATTGGATAAAATGGAAAGATGCCATCCAGGTTGAATTGGATTCGCTAAATAAACGTAATGTTTTTGGACCTATAGTCCTTACACCTGAAGGTGTAAAACCTGTTGGATACAAATGGGTTTTTATTCGAAAGCGAAATGAGAAAAATGAAATAGTAAGATATAAAGCTCGACTTGTTGCACAAGGTTTTTCTCAAAGGCCTGGAATTGATTATGAAGAAACGTATTCTCCTGTGATGGATGCAATTACGTTTCGGTATTTGATTAGCTTGGCAGTATCTGAAAATTTAGAAATGCGTCTTATGGATGTTGTTACAGCCTACTTATATGGATCACTTGATAGTAATATATATATGAAAATCCCTGAAGGATTTAAGATGCCTGAAGCACAAAGTTCAAAACCCAGAGAATGTTATTCTGTGAAATTACTAAGATCATTATATGGGTTGAAGCAATCCGGCAGAATGTGGTATAATAGGCTAAGTGATCACTTGATGAAAAAGGGATATGTAAATAATTCAATATGCCCTTGTGTTTTCATTAAGAAAACAACATCCGGATGCGTAATTATTGCTGTATATGTTGATGATTTAAACATCATTGGAACAAATAAGGAAATTCAAGAAGTTGTGTCATACTTGAAAGAAGAATTTGAAATGAAGGATCTTGGAAAAACCAAGTATTGTCTGGGTTTACAAATTGAACAAAAAGAATGTGGAATATTTGTTCACCAGACAAATTATACAGAAAAGATCCTTAAACGTTTTAATATGGACAAATCAAATCCTTTAAGTACTCCAATGGTTGTTAGATCATTAAACATAGAAAAGGATCCATTCCGTCCATGTGAAGATGATGAAGATATTCTTGGTCCAGAAGTACCATATCTAAGTGCTATCGGTGCCCTTATGTATCTTACAAATTGTACAAGGCCTGATATATCTTTTGCCGTAAATTTATTGGCAAGATTTAGCACATATCCAACAAAGAGACATTGGAACGGAATTAAACATATATTCCGTTATCTACGAGGAACGACAGACTTGGGACTTTTGTATTCAAAAGATGCTAATCCAAGTATAATTGGTTATGCCGATGCTGGATACTTATCTGATCCACACAAAGCACGTTCTCAAACTGGATATGTATTTACTCGTGGAGGCACTGCAATTTCTTGGCGTTCACAGAAACAAACACTTGTAACAACTTCATCAAATCATGCCGAGATTATTGCACTACATGAAGCAAGCCGTGAATGTGTGTGGTTAAAATCAATGACTCAACATATCCAAATCTCATGCGGATTATCATTCGACGAGAAGCCTGTGATACTATATGAAGATAATGCTGCATGTGTTGCTCAAATGAAAGAAGGATACATAAAAAGCGACAGAACTAAACATATTCCTCCTAAGTTCTTCGCATTCACCAAGGAGCTTGAGAAGAATAAATGTATTGATGTTCGTCACATTCAATCAAGTGAAAACTCATCAGATCTCTTCACAAAGGCACTTCCTACGACAATATTCAGAAAGCACATATATAATATTGGGATGCGCAATCTACGAAATTTGTGAAGAATTGTTCGTGTCAACATGAGGGGGAGTTTACGTGACTGCACTCTTTTTCCCTTACTATGGTTTTTATCCCAATGGGTTTTTCCTAGTAAGGTTTTTAACGAGGCAGTATAAAAACACGTAATGTATACAATCATTATGATCATCATCACAAGGGGGAGTGTTGAAAAATTATTTAAAAATGTGTTAAATATTTGTGTTGAAAATGTGAATGTTGAATGTTGAAAATTAGGTAAAATTAGGTGTTGAATATTGAAAATTAGTGTGTGATGATGTAGGTAATGATGTATTTTATTTTTGGATTATTTGTAAAAATTTTCTATAAATAGATCTCTCATTTGTGAAGAAAATCACAATTGAGTTGAGAGAAAAATATTATAAAGTGTGTAGTGTGATAATTTTGAGAGTTTGAGATTTTTACTTTTTTACCGTAAATTTTTACTTTTTCACAACAAAAAATATCTTAATTTAAAAAAATTTAAAAATCTAAAAAATTTATAATAAATTAGAAAAAAAAATATTTATATAAATGACTTGATTGAATATATTTGGATTTTACATGGGATGCATAATGGAGTCATCAACTTTTTAACCATGTGTATTATTAATTATGTGTATTTTTTTTAATTGTGATTTAAATTTTAATTATGTGTAATTGTATTTTCTTTAAATTATTTTTAATATTTAATTTTTTTTAATTATTTTGTTTTTTAAACACAAAGTTACTTAACGATATAAAACATTTATATTTCAACTTCATCTCACCACTGCAAGTACATGAGATAAAATTATCAGCACTGATATCAACATGAGATGATCAGCTTCATCTCTCCAACATCATTTTACTCTTGAACATGTATGCTTTGAGTCGCTAAGAAATTATAAAATTTCACAACACCGGCTTCGAGTTGCTTTATCTATTTCATTATTTACTTTACGAAATCAAAATATTCTAGCGGAACTCAAAATCGAGCTTGTTTAATTTCGCAAAGTTGATGTATTTAGATTTCAAATAATCCGATATAGTTAAAATGCATTTGAGAATGACCCAAATGTTTTTTTTCCTTATAAAAAATGTGTTAAGAATTGGCCTTTTTTAAAACATATATATCGGGTTCAATAATTGTCCCTCGTGAGTAAGACAATTGAAATGTGTAGCTTGACCTACTGTACAATTTAAAATATTTGAGTTATATAATTACGACAAGTTATAATTTTCGGTAAAACGAGGAGCAATCTATCCTACAATTAATATCACGTGTTCGATTATCGTTGAATGCAATAAGTGCAATTACTGAGATATATATTGTTGGGTGCAATAATTCTTTTGCTTGGTCGAGCGTCGAATCTATGTGATCGAATATTTCTTTTATCCACGAGTCGTAGACAAGGTATCAAACCTATGAATCTATTTTATTTGTGAGTTTGTGTCCCACTGATGTATTAGAAATGATACCCTGGGACGAATGTAAAGCTAAACAAATCGCTTATGTTATAAGGACTGTTGTATGATTTAAAAAATTTGAGTTATACCATTATTATCAATTATAACTTTTGGTAAAATGAAAAACATTCCGTCCTATAATATAACGGAGAAATACTTCAAACAAATTATACAGTAAAAAATGTTATAGTGAAAAAAATAATATATGTTGATATTGTGTAATTAATACAGATGTTGGACGAACATAACCAAAACGACCCACATTTTTAAATATTTCCATTTAAAGCCCTGTTTGCAAGAAAACATGTGATATAACGAACAAATATACTGTACTGTGTTGGTCCTAAGAAAACTGATGTTTGGGCTTTAAATGCATTTTCTAATATTCAAGACGGTCCAATTCCGAAGCCAAGATAGAAATTTGCACAACTTCCAAAATATTTTCCGGGAGGCCCCACCATATTATATTTTTTTAGAATATTAGTTTTTGGATATTTTTTTAGAATATTAGTTTTTGGATAAAAATAATATTTTTCATGAATTGAATTAAATAGGAGATCCGTCTCACAAAATTATCTGGAATGGTACAAGTTTTTGTGAAATTGTACATCAAAAATGATTTTATACCTATTTGTACATGTAGATTTAAAATCATCTTAAAATTCAAAGTTATCATTTTAAATATAAAATATTTGTATAATTCACCATAAAATTTAATTTTTTTGTGTGAAATTATGTTATTTTTATTCTATTGTAAATATTATCTTCAATCTGAAAACCTTTAATTTTTAAAAATCATGTACATTATTAAAACTTCAATTGCAAATTTTATTAACAGCATACAAAGTTAAACATGTTCATTTGTTATGTATGGCCCATGCGAAACATTGGAAAATTGCCCATCACTAAAGACACGTCACCGTTGTCGTCACCATTTTCGATGCTCAAGAATCCTTCCCATTAAGCTATTTTACGATTGGTAAACCTAAGAACAAACAATCCCATTGCTCTGCTTCTCTCTCTATGAAGAAACTCTACAGGAGAGGCACCGTGCATCCAACGCCGGCGGCGGTTTCGGACCAGGTGCTTTCGTTTTTGCCGGCGGCGATATTGACTTTGACGGCCGCTTTATCTCTTGAGGAGAGGGAAGTTCTGGCGTATCTTATCTCTTACTCCTCCGCTAACTTTTCCGACACCCACCACAAGAAAATTCCCTCCGCATCTGGAAATTCCAAGGGCGCGGCGGGAGACCACCCTCCGTACTTCAACTGCTACTGCTTTTGGTGTTACATGAGCTACTGGGTGAAGTGGGATTCTTCTCCCAATCGTCAGCTGATACACGAGATAATAGATGCTTTTGAAGACAGCGAGAGGAAGAAGGAGAAGAACAAGAAGGAGAGAAGGAAGGTTAAAAGCATCAAAAGAGACATTATACTTGAATTACAGGAGTCCAACAAGTCTGAGCTGAGTTTGACCAATCAAGATATTAACTTTCTCTATTCGAACTCAGAAGCTGAGAATGATACTACCGGCGGAGGCGGATGCGACGATGAGGAGGAAGTGGCGGAGAAAGGGTCGTTCAGGAGGTTTATGAGTTTTCTTGGAGACAGGATTTGGGGATAAACATACGAATTGAAGGTTGATTTAGTTTTACATTTTGCTTATACCATTGACGCCATTTTCAGTTTGCTGCAAGAAAAGTCTGCTAGTAAGCAATCATGATGTAAATTACCCTGTTAAATCCCTTTTGCTAATTAATATATATTCAAGATTTCTTTGTTTCTTATTTCAGTGTCCTTTGCAACGATTTTGAGTTAAAATTAACGATTATTCCTCGTGTGAGTTTAATTTTCCATTTACATTTGAGAGTGTGCAAATCTTACCTTCTCCATTTTAAACTTGGAAGTATTGATAACTCAATTAAAAAAGTGGCTCGTATTCATTTCTTGCTTTCATCTGCCCAAACAAAGCCGTCATTTTTTGTGCTTCTTGTTTTCTCCTCCTCTATAATTTCCATATTTTCCCTTCTGTCTGCTTCGCCGACCGGATTTATGCCGTGGAGGCTTACTTTTTCAAAACAAAATTGAATTGCTATAGATGAAAATCTGGTCACTTTATTTAGTTTATAATATTGTTCAGGTACAATAGTTGGTAGGAAAAGGCGTGCCGGATTACACAAAATTGAATTCCTGGTTTTGACTATTTGATTGGACTTTGAGTATAAATACTTTTGGATTGAGTCAAAATTTGAGTGCTCACTTCGGATTATGACAACCTGCGAACTTTACGGGTTCTTTCCAGGAATTTTGATTTCAATTGTTGTCTTGTTTCTGATTGCCACTACAAATTTAATGAATTTGATCAGTTCTTTAAATTGTGTTTGGGATATGATAGAAGAACCATGATGATATAAATTTGAAATCTACTTAAAAAAAATAACAAATTAAAATTTATTGTCAAATAGATTTATTCAAACAAATTAATTAATTTATTATTATGAAAGCTAAGCATGCAAATTAATTTGGAGAGAGTTAGGCAACTTCCAATATTAGACGCATAACAGTAGTTAATTAGAGTTATTAACATAACTGACTTCGCAAAAGCATTTTTTTATGTAGACAAGCTAGTCTTGGTTACGATTTTTAGGAAGGATTAGTTCAATTTCCTTAATTTTGATTTGATTGCAAAACTAGACTTGTTAGGTATAAACTATAGTTGGTAAACAAATGAATACGCCAAATATATCATTGCAAATTCATTTGCTTACGTCCCGAGACCAGGCTTGTAACTCATTTAGTCTCACCCTATGTCAACTTGGAATTAGACTAGAGTTCGAGACTCCCTCACCTGTTTGTAATTTTAAAAAAAAAAAAAAATCATTGTCCCTTTGTCATGAATTTGACGATAATAATTATGGCATTCATGTTAATGTTCATGTGGTATTATTATATACAAAGATATGATTTATTCGGGAATAATTATAATCAATTGTATTGTGCTTCAGATATGAGTGCAAAACTTGGAGACGGATAATGCTTCGAAATGTCTAGAACACATACCAACTCGAATATACATGAAACCTGTTGGAACAATAATGAAATTTCGAAAGAGTTTAACTCAAATATAACCACCCTATTTAAATAAAGCGTTACCTCCACGGTTATTGAACTTCAAAACTTCTTGAAACAATTCCCATTTCAATCATTCAGGTTCCTTAAATTTTTCAATAATTCCGGGATGCCATAGCCAAGCATTTCGTCAACGGTCTGAATCATTTTAGGCTTCAGTTTCTCAAATTCATCCATGTTATAACGAGCCAAGACCTCCTTAAACTGATCCACATCAGGAAAGTCTCCCTCAGGAAGATGAAATTCTCGCTGGACCTGTGTAATGGATATTCCAATCGTAGTAAACCTTGAGTTTGTGTTTTATTACCTTATTTAAAAAGGTAAAACTAAGATATGTATTCAGTGGTTTACCTTTGCAAATACGTTATCTAGATTAGCAATAAGTTTCTTCTGAGTTTTTGATTTGCCCATTAAAGCAGGCATTTCTTTCTTGAGATGGCTGATTATATAGGCATGGATCTTGACGGCTCTAGCACGTTTGACAAATTCATTGATCTGGAAATGGACTTGAATTAGAGATTCCCATTTCGAGCATATGGCTCTTAGTGCTAATAATAATTCACAGGCAGCAAATATAACATTTCCTATTTGTATAAAGTTGGATTTAGTCATTACCCGGCGATCACAAGCCTTTTTGGGGATGTCTATCAAGTCTTGCAGGAGGTCATCTTGCTCTTTTTCAAATAGTTCCTTCCCCACTGGTCCCACGGCTGCTTCATTCACAGGCTTTTGGTCGAATGACCTGCAGATCACAGGAATATGATTGACATCAGTCCACGATTAATCAAGTCCAAAATGTTTCAGATATAGATGAGTTATAGATAACAGGGGAAATGGCAAAACTAATAATTAAGAATATGAATGCACAAAAAGATCTATGCTCCGAAAATTAGAAAAGTTCACTGAGAAATTTTTATGAAGTCTTTTAAAAAAGGGGCAATGAAGTTTCAAGTCATTAGTGCCCCGTAAACTCATTAATCAACTTGAAAATTAGAGTAGTTCACCAGGCATTAAGCACTCATTACTCAACTTGATTTTAATGCCACTACTTGCAATGAAACTATAAGCTCCAAGGGTAAGAGATGAGAATCCTACCCTATATAGACACGCGTCACCTCTGGAGTGTTCAAAACTTTCCCAAGTGACCACATTAGTGCCCCATAAACTCTCATCAACTGCAACATGCGGCAAGAAATTTGTCAGAATCCTTATTATACAAGAACTGTACCATATGGAAATCCACATAAATTTACTAGTCTGTCATCCTCACCTGTTGAGTGTCAACTTGATCTGCTTTATTCAGGACGACACGTATCTTGTCATCATGTCCACGCAACGATGAAATCACCCGCTTGAATTCATCGCTTATGTCGAGTTTATGAGGGTCAAACAAAAGGAGAATTAGATCGCATTTTGCGGCAAACCATGATATTACACCTGTGAAATCATAGCTCCTTTGGGTCCGTTGTTTCTCGCCAGATAGAACCCCAGGAGTGTCAACAAGTGTGATGTGTTCAAGTAACTGTAGGTAAAAATTGCATTAAATTGTTAAAAACTTAACATTACAATCTGTGATACTCTAAATGTCTCTAAATAATCAAAACTTACGGGATGTGGCATTTGAGCACACTCGAATTTAGACAAAAAAGATCCACCAAAATTTGTCAATCCAGTAAACGGCATGTCTGCATGAACAGCAACACTATTGCCAGGAATGTTCCGTTCATCTGGCCCAGACTGAGAACATGAAAATGTATAACCAATGAAAAACCTAACACTCGAAAACAACACAAATCTCATCTCACTTCTAGTACCATGACAACAATGAATTTATCGGTGGTTGGCTCAGGTCCAATATGAGCACCTGAAAAGGAAAAACGAAGTGTGAGTCACAAGCTAGAAAATAATCCTGCACATGATTGAACTATGAAGTTATTTAAATATTTTAAATGGTTAGAAGATTACTAACCTGGATAGTTACATTGGAGCAAGTGTTTTATGAATGTGGTTTTTCCAGTTGAGTACTGACCCAAAAGCATAACCATTGGTTTGGCATCAAAATCACTACTTGTCTATCAGTAAAAAAAATATTCGCAAGTAATTATATGCCCATGCAAAATAAAAATTTATGTTCTTCTATACACAAAAATGCCGTCTTAATTCCACCCACCAAGGCAGGAGATACAAAATCATTAAAGAGATAGGTTGCTTCTAGTGGCTTCAACTTTTCGTTGTATAACATCTTCAAACCATCAACAACCGAAGTAATGGCTGCAAATGAGGTGATGCTCTGGCGAAAATATTGAAAATGACGAGTCAGACACTCGGACAATAAATATATATAAAAAACTACATCTAAGTACCAGGCTGAATTATCTTAAGAAAATGATATCAGTAAACAACAATTAAACGCTAGTCATCAACATAATGATGATTTACGCGTTTTTCAAAGTAATGTTTGCACATTGACAAGCAGGAATCACTTAACATTATGTTCAAGTGCAATTAGCATTGTCCTATATTAAGCAGAAATGCACCTAATTGTTTTGGGCGAAGTTCGCAACGAACAGTAAGTGAAACTGAAGATAGTAGTACCTTGTTTTTAGACTTCTTGCTAAACAAACTCTTAGCAGAAGTTGTCTGCGGCTTAGTACTTCCTGCATTGTTTTTAATGTCCGTCTCATCAAAAGCATCATAAGAATCAAGATAATAATTTAGATCAAAAAATTAAATATTTTACTGACCATTAATTTCAGAATGGTCATTTGATATTGGAACTTTATTCTTCTGGGTGAGAAATGCAAGGGTGAAACCTCAGTAGATCGTAATATGGTGCAAGCCGAATGAAACAAGAACGAAAAGTACTTACTTCAACAAAGGTATCCAAACCTTCCATAGATGGAGGACTCAATATTTCCAGATGGTCTTCAAGAACAAAAGATTCAATTTGAGTTATACGAACAATAACATATAAAGTACTACAGAGATAATGGGATAAAGCACCTTGTTGACAATATAAAAACTATTTCTTAGGTCTCATTGTAAAATGTAAAATATAATTTATTTTCCTAAAAGGGGTAGTGTTGCATCAAACAAAACTGTAATTGAGAGAAAAAATACTTCAAAATCAGACTACAGAGCAAAAATCTCGTTCACTAAAATGCTAGCCTGGGTAGTTTGTGTAAAACATGAGAAAAGGTAGCAATTTCTCCACTTGCCTGCGTCCTTCAGGAGATTTGAGGTCAGTTCATGTCCTTCTTGTGCCAGAGATAGCAGCTAAAATATGAAGCAAAGACAAAAAGAGAGCAAACATCAATATATACAATCTCATATGCATCAAGACTTTTAATTATTTAACCTTTCTAATTACGGATAAAAACCTGCATTGATGTGATGAATTCCTTCAATCCTAGAAATCCTTGTCTTTTTGAATCAGCAATTGCCCAAACCTTTTAAGCAGGTAATAGTAAAATTATAGGGAAAAACTACGTATGAATTACCCATAAACTACTCAGACTGAATCAACCCAAGAGAAATTCTTCACGCATAAAAAACTAGAACATGATAAAAAATTTGTCCAAAGTGAAAACTAAACATGCTTCAAAATCATCCAAACTTAAAACTCGAGCCATATAAATAGATTTAATTTCTTAAAGACCAACAGAGAAAGCATATACTAAAAATTATATATGTCCTTGCATTAATCTAATGGATGTCTGGATTGAACTCTTTTAAACCAATAAAATTTTTGCTAAAAAATGGAAAACTACGTGTACATTCGGATGTTAATACCTGCTTGAGTTCAGCCTTCGATAAATTGGACATAGCGAAAAATTCAATGGCATCCTTCCCGGTCAAACGGCCATCGCCATCTAAAAGCGTACAAGAAACAATCAATCGATGAGATACTAAAAAACAGTAGAGATCCACTGAGAAAACACTTCAATTGATTGTAAAAATATGTCAAAAAATGGGAGAAATGAACCAGAATCGGCGATATTGAACCAAGTTTGATACATTTTCCGGTTCTCCATAGAATACGAGTTCATTGTAAGTGGTGAGATTTCCATTTCTCTGTGAATTTAAATGTGCGGATAAGTGAGATAAGGATGAGTGAGTTTTTGAAAGAAAGAATTTGAAAAGATCGGAAAGAGGGAATTGAAATTGGTACATTTAAACAAATCCTCTACGAGGCTACGAGCCGTTAATCTTCTCCGGTTCTCTCTCTTATAAATGTCCGCATTTCCTTCGTAAGTCGCTCTTTATTTTTACTTTTTTAATGTAAAAATAAACCCTGTATTTGTATCCGTTAAATCTCAAAATAACGTAACAGCTTGCAAATTATATTAGACAATTTAAGACGATCCGTTTGGTTCGTAGTATGAGACAAATAATATAGAGATAAAGTAATATTTTTTAATACTAAAATATATAAAAATGATGGTTAATATAATGTTTGATTTGATTGATTAATTTGATTAAATTTAAATAATGTAATATTAATGTTTTGTTCTTTTGAAAATATTTATAATATTATTTATTAAAGATAATATTGTAATTTCGATTCAATGATTTGATTGATGTAAGATAAATGATTGAGAGATTGATAAATAATATGGAACATCAAACATGAGATTAGATTGAATAAAGATATGGATAAATACTATCGCGAATCAAACCATATTTTATAAAACATATTCATCTGAAAAAGTGTTAAAAAAATCATATTTATCATCATTGATCGCATGTTCAACTACAACCACATCGATTCGCTAACTAATATTTTCTTTGTGCTAGAGATTGATTTGTCGAATCGGAAATTTATCACTAATTCCTGTATGGAGTAAAACTCATCAACAGTTAAAAAATAAAGTCATCAAATTATTGATAACGGTAAAATCAAATTTTTTTTTTTTTGCAACTTACAAAATCAAAATTTTGAAAATGAATTCTATTTGAAAATTTGAGAGAGAAATTGATAATTAACAAAAGCTGAGTTGGACTCTCGACTGGACAGCTCATTAACACTTTGTGTTAAGTTTTGGTTTCATTTCCAGAAAATATTTTTAGAAAATAAAATTAGAATAGATTATTCTCGCAATCATTAATTCTAATTCATTCACTCTCTTAAAATATATTTTTAATGGTAATCTTATTTATATAAGTTTGAATAAATAAGATTATAACAAAAAATCTACGATTGATTAATGTTGAAAATGAATAAGTAAATTATAAACTAATTCTTAATTATAATCTTATTTATATAAGTATCAATTAAACGAGGATAATGTATTTCATGATTCGATAATGCATTTATATATTTAAAATGTATGTGGCTAAATTTATGTGAAACAACTTAAAAATTCTCGTGTCTTATAAATTATTTAAATAGCTTATAAGTTGTAAGGAGTTGTTTTAAAAATAATACTTTGGATGTTTGAATAATAAAATTACAAAAACTTGTGTGAGACGGTCTCACGGGTCGTATTTGTGAGACATATCTCTTATTTGGGTCATTCATGAAAAAATATTACTTTTTATGCTAATAGTATTATTTTTTATTGTGAATATGGGTAGGATTGACCTGTCTCACAGATTAAGATCCGTGAGACGGTATCACATGAGACCCACTTTAATAAAAATTATAATATAGTTTAAATTTGTCGATATGTTTTGTAAGACAATATATTTTTATTGTTATAATTATAAAAAAGAATATGATATTATGAAATTGGATATAAATTATCTTTTACATTATCATAGTAAAAAATGATGCAAATCTGGATATTTAACTAAAAACAAATCGGGTTTAAAAAAAAAAATTAGCATGAGGTATATTTTTAAAAATGAATATTTGTTATTTTAAATTTCAATTAAACTGTCAGTTTTAATATGAGTTGTAAAATGTTTTTTTTTAAATATTATTTTAAAACCTCTCTAAATTATTATTTTATCCATAAAAATTCTCGAGGTTAAAAAATTATCCCTTATAAAATTTACTGATTTATTGATTAAAAATAGTTTATGGAGCTTATACTGTATTATAAAATTGATATTATCCAAAAAATAAATAAAATAAAATAAAACATTATTAATTAATCTTATTTTTCTTTTTAATATTTTTTGAAATTTAGTTGAAAGATACCCCTTAGTTGCCCACTTTATATAGCTGGCATCTACATGACAATTATTTCTATTATTATAAATACTACACATTTCACCAAAACCATTAACCAAAGAGTCCTGCGCTAAAATGGCTTACAATTCCGGTGTATTTACTGGTATACTACTGGTTTTGTCCATGGTGGTAGCGACCATGCCAGGTCTAGCACAGGCCGTATCTTGTGCAGAAGCTCTAGAATTTCTGATACCATGTCAGCCATTTCTGACGGGAATCGGTGACATCAGTGTTCCCTGTTGCCAAGGCGCTCAGGCATTGTCGCAAGCTTCTTCTACCCAAGCAGATCGCCGATCTGTTTGCCAGTGCCTTAAGCAAGCTGCTTCGTCGACTGTAAACCTTAACATGGACAGAGCGAAGCAGCTTCCTCAGCTGTGCAGTGTCAACGTTCCCGTTCCCGTTCAACTCGACGTAAATTGCGACGTGTAAGTATATTAATCCCTTTTTTGGATATCAAAATATTTAATCACTTCTCTTTTTCATCAATTCGTTACTTAATTTCATGGCTAGCTTCAAATAAATAAATAAAATTCGTTACTCTCAGGATCCCTGTCAGCGTTGGAATGAACCGGTACAAGAACACGGGGAAAAGGCCTTGAAGAAGCCTCCCGAGGGGCTGCATCTATAGGTAATTCGGCCAACCAACTCTACCAAAAGAACAAAGATTTTAGCATAAAATATATTTGGAAAAAACCCATCAAATAGATTTTAATTTTACAAAAAAAAAAAATACTTACAAATTTGTGAAGTAATAATTTATATCATAACAAAGACTATGGATTATGATAGCATTAACATATCCCAACTAATGTTATATATGCATCTTAATTTAAATTGATATCATTTATTGAATTGGTGCAGGGGCACTGCATTGATGGAGGGAATCATTAAGCGTTGGTCTTGTGCTGCATGTATTTCGAATCTTCAATATTATTATTAAATAAAATTTGATGTTTACATTTATTTTACATTAGAAAAGTTACGCATGCATGGTTATCCTGCATACATTATTTTTGGTTAATTGGACACCCACAATTTTAAATTTTTGGTGAACTGATATGAATGATTTGTCATTTATAGATCTCTATCAAATTTTTTATTTCTATATTATAAAGAGGCGAATAATTTTTTTTTCACACGTCAAATATCAAGGAAAAATTATATTTTCGGTCATGTAACTCACACTTTTTTTTTCCATTTTTGGTCATGTTATCTTTAATTCATAGTCTTGGTCTACTAAATTGCAATTTTTTTTCCAGTTTCAGTCTTTTTCACCGAAATGCTGACGTGACGTCGGAAAAGTTAATAACGTTCGTCGCCATGCTAGCATTTTCCGGTGATACATAATAATTTTTTATGGCGTCTCGTCTGCACTCCAATGAAAAATTGTAGATTAGTGAAGTAAAATCGATATAGACCGAAGACAAGACAAAAAAATATAAACATATAAGTTACATGACAAAAAAATGTAATTTTCCTATATAACGATGTTAGTTATATGATGTGCGCGTTCTGAATTAATAACTAGTTACTATGCACACGCGGTGCGTGTGTGTACATTTTTTTTATAATTATCAAGGGACTTAAGTGAAATTTGACAAATTGTCGAGAGACTAAAATGCTATTTTAATTGTTGTAGTTTAAAAAACATAAAAACAAAAATATTTGTTGAAATTAAAAAAAATAAAAATAAAAGTGTAAGATTGATATCACATAAGGGTAAAATTGGAAGAGTAAAAAACAGACCAAGACATCATTTTTGTCTATATTATAGATATTTTTAATAATAGTAATAGATATGTACGTTATAAAATAGTATAGAAAATATGCATCTATAATGATTAAGAGTAGGTCTCTTGTGAGACGGTCTCACGAATCTTTATCTGTGAAGCGGATCAACCCTATCGATATTCACAATAAAAAGTAATACTATTAGCATAAAAAGTAATACTTTTTCATATATGACCCAAATAAGAGATCCGTCTCACAAAATACGATTCGTGAGACCGTCACACACAAGTTTTTGCCAATGATTAATACGTAAAAATTAAATGAGATCGGTATATTGATTGGTGGATAAAAGCTAACTATATATATAAATAAATCAAATATACACTTTTGTGTTTTGTTAGAAATTATAAGATAAGATTATTAATTTAATTATTCTACTAAATATCATCAAGCGAATTATATTATTTCTTATTATATGAATCGATACGTATTTATTTAAATTTAAATTAATATACTTTGTATCGTAGATCAGTTCTTTAATTTTTTACTATATGTAACGATATTAACATAAACTATATTTAAAAAATTATACCTTAAGTAAAAATATTATGATAAGATGGCTTTATAAGTTATTTGAGAAAATAAATGATTATTTATTTAATCAAATTTTCACACAATTTTTTCAAATAAAATTTAATTATTAATATATATTTTAATGTACTTTATTTAAATTTAGAAACATCCGTTTCACAGAATTCGTAATATTAATATAATAAAATTTAATGTTTTGTCTAATTTTTGGTGAGATTATTATTCAAAAACTTAAAAAACAAAAGATCACGCATAAATATGTATATGTAAATAGTCGATTTTCTATCAATAATTTTTTTAACATAGAGTTCAACCCTTCTAAACTCAAACACAAAAACTCTTGTGAGACGGTCTCACAGATCAATTTCGTGGGTCGAATATTTTATTTGGGTCATCCATGAAAAAGTATTACTTTTTATGCTAAGAGTATTACTTTTTATTGTGAATATCGCGATCGGTACTCGTCTCACAGATAAAAATTCAAGAGATTGTCTCACAATAGACTTACTCAAATTCAAAATCTTGACTGTGTCCCAGTTTGGAATAAAACCAAAGTTAATAGAACAAAACCGTGGGTGTGCATGAAGCATATTTATGGTTTTCGTGTGAATGAAAAACAAAATCACCAGTGAAAAGTTGTTTGTTCATATCCCCGACGGGTCATAATTTAAGGGTTCACACATAAAAAGCACCTCACCACTCCACGATTTCCTCTAAATCTAATGCTGACAAGCTTCGAAACGTGTATTTTTCATACCTTGTTTTCTTTCTATATAATTTTGCATTTTTAATCATATAACTTGATTTCTTTTGCATTCCAAAATCCAGCGTATAAATTTGAAGGCAAATACGTATAGAAAAATTAAAGAAGATAATATTAATGGAACGGAGTAGTTTTTGGTGGCTGGCGGCTTTGGTGGCTTTAATCTCGGTGATGTTTGGCCGTCTCACAGCGGAGATTCAGTGTAACGACGTGGTGGCTCATGTGGTTCCATGTGAGACGTTCCTGCTGAGTGGGGATGCTACACCGAGTGCCGCGTGCTGTAGAGCCGTACGGTCCCTGTACAAGATCGCCACCAAGTCTCATGCAGACCGGAAAGCCATTTGCCGGTGTTTCAAGGACACAGCGAGGTCTTTCCCCGTTAATCTTGCCAAAGCCCAGCAACTTCCGAAGCTCTGCAAAGTCCCAGAACGCGTGGCAATCGACCCTAATGTCGACTGCAACAGGTAATGATCAAATTAATCTTTAAAAATATATATGAATCCAAAAAAATTGTGTGAAAATTAAATAAGAGAACTGATCACCGAGTAGTCTTGTTTATTGGAACAGGATTTGAAGAGATCGATGATCCAGCTTAATCATTTGGCCGCGGAGCTGGGGTTTAATTTCTTGTACTCAGTAATAAATAATTATGAAACAGTAAATGTGAAACTGCATGAGTTTTGAATATTAATCGAACTTAAATTCTCGATGAAAGATTTTGTCACTTGACGAATATAATTAGATTTGGTTGAATCAAAATTTCCATGAAAATTATTATGTTTTATATAATTTTTTTCTCAATGTATACAGTATATACACAAGTTAATTATAATAATGTACGTTTATCAATTTAGTCATTTTTTACTTAATATTATTTGTCTAAAATTTAGGAATTAACAATTTGAATTTATATTCATAATAATGGTTCATAAAGTATTTAGAAAAAAATATCTAAAAGAAATCACTTATGAAGTGTTAATATAACAATTTCAGTAAATGATCTTGGTGCCAAGAAAATTAAAAAATACATGATTTACTTTGATATAATTAATAGAAAATCTAGGTACTTAAATATATATATAGTACAAGAATTTCAATTTATACATCATATGCGTTGAAAGCCTCGTTTCTTGGTGCCATTAAGATGATTGCGAGTAGGTTTTCTATTTTCTTTTTAGGTAGATTTAATTGTTTCTTTGTATTTTTTTTACTCGAGATAAGTAAGTCTGAAGTCTTCGCTCAAGTCTCGTCAGTAGTACAAACAATTAAATTATATCTTTGTAATATGAAGTAATATCACATTTGTACTCTGAAAAAAAGTTATTGCTTCAATATTAGGTTCATTGTCGGATCCTCGACAGCTGCCTTATGAGAGATATTCAATCTTTAAATATGATTTTACTTAATTTAACTTGATTTCATTGTATAATTTCAATCTTCAATATTTTAGACAAAAAAAACTTACATTAAAAAAATCCTATTTCTTGGCGTGTTTTTGCTTTCTACTTTCATTTGATTTTGCATGCATATCTTAAAAATTCACAAAAAAAAGTTAAAATATAATCTTTTGCCAAAGTTCTAAAAAAACGTGAATTGTGACGGAATTTCGTGGTCAAGTTTCAAGCTCCACAAAATTAAATGAGATTACTACGGGTAAAAAAATATTTTAAATTTTTATTATTATTTATATTATTTAAAGTCAAACAATAAAAAATTACAGAAACACTATATATTTAAGATTAAATAAACAAGTTTTCATGTTCTAAGAAGCAAATGTTTAATCGAGATGAAACATATATATTCAAGTTTAAACGAGATTAAGTGCCAATTAAGCAACTATTTTTAAACATTCATGAGTAGGAAAATTGTTTTCACTCGTTAAATCACACTCACCAAGATTCTGATAATCCAACCATATTATTAGCATTTGTGTCATCCTCATTCACAGCTCAGTTACGTTCTTAATGTTACTATACCTACTCACCAAAATCTTCACCAGCCACAGCAATATAAGTAAAGGGTCAATACACAGCATACCAAGAAAAAGAAACATTCAAGAATTCACCCAAAAATTATCACAGGGACAAAAAATCAGGCATGGCGAAAATGATTTTAATGGTGGTGGTGTTGTGTTTAATGGCTCTAGTTCAGTGCCATGTACCTGTGACTGCGATTGACTGCGGAACGATTCTAGAAAGCATGTTTCCTTGTTCGACATATCTCAGCAATTACCTTCCTCTCATGCCCGGAATTCAGTGTTGCAATGGTGCCAGTACCGTTGCTAGAGCTGGAGATATGGATAGTTTATGCCAGTGTTTAAGATTAAGCCCGTTGAATCCTGTATTCTTACCTGCTAAAGCTCAGAAACTTCCGAATCTATGCAATCTTTCGGGCTTCCTACCCCTTGTCAAGTGCCTGTAAGCTTCTTTCTAAATGCTGGATTTGTTTAAATTCATCAAAATGTATGTTACTAAAAACTACTTATCTTCATGTTTCAATATTTCCCTGCAGCCTACCATCAAGAAATCTTGTTCCGATTCCAAAGGTGATTCCTACTCCACCGGGGGCATAAGAATGGAGTGACAGCATTTGTAACAAGAGGGAAATACTGAATTCTATTTTATTTCCTTGATATTCTAATGTATGGATATCTTATAAGCAGTTCGCTGCAATTGATATGACCAATCAATGTGAAATAACTTCAGATTATTTCTGAAATCGCGATATATCTCTACTGCATTTGGACTTGATATGTTGATCGTCAGCATTGTGACACACAAAAAATTATGTTAAAATCACAGATTTAAGACAAGGTTATGATTCAAAGACCCATCATTCAGTGTGGAAATGATTTTACGGCATCAAGGGTTTTCTTTTTACATCAACAAATGAAAAGTCCAAAAAAAAAATAAAATAGAATAACATACATAACTCTAAAATCCATAGAATAAATAAAATCTTATAAACAAATCAATGATGAAAAGAATTTAAATATTATCTCCAGTTCACATTCAACAAATTAACTAGATCTCACCACAGATTAAGAAAAGGCTGATTGATTTAGAAATATATTATCACACTTGATGAAAGGTTTTGCACATAATTGTAGCTGTATCTTCTTTTTTTGCCAAGTTGTAGCTATATCTTGTTGCATACAAATGGCTCACATGAATTGTACGACACACTGATAAAACTAGACACGCAGGATCTAAGATGAAAAAAAAAAAAACAAATAATAGCATATTTCTGCAATCGTGTACATTCTCGATTTTATATGATACCTGAACACCAGTGAATAATTCGCAAATCAGGAAATGCCAATTGTCTTGTTCAATATATATCCACAGCGTAAGAGTAAGCTGAACTGCAAGAATCATAAGGAGCCAAGTTATCCAGCGTAAAGCCATACACCGTGATTCCAGCTTTGTTATGTTCAAAATATGTCACTGCAAAATTTTCATTAAAACAGTTAAAAACCGCTTTCTCCAAAAGGTCGAGCACATAAAAGGTAGCTCAACATTAATACTTATACATAATACATACCACTAAACATGTAAGTGGGATCCAAAATATACGTGTGATTGTAAATGAGAATTGAGTAATATTTACAACTTGACAAAAATATACTCGTTCATCAACCAGCACATGCATATCATGGGACTAAATAGTAAATGGATAATGCTCACAAAGTGCTTGCCTCTTTGGTAGAAAACAGTATTTGCAAACACGGGCACGATATTTGTATTGTCCAGTTCGTCATCTTCAACTTCTTCATTATCAGAATCCAAGTCAGATGTGACTGGATAGCTAGTCCGGACCGAAGCAATCTCCGCCATGGGAGTTTCATAGTCCAATTCATCAAATGAGTTGATTGTGGCACAGGCATGCCAATTAGCTGCAAGCTAAGGGAAGTAATGGCCTGTGCTTTATGTGTTATCTTTGCTGCACTCCGCAAGCAGATAACAAGCCCTGTCATAAGGGTGATGGAGCATAACTGTGAAATAATAAGAAGTCACCAGTTTAGTAAATGTAGCAAATTAATCAGCAAAAGTACAGGTAAGTCGATTCAAAACCCTAGATTACCGCGAGTTCTCCTGCTATAGCAATGTTGATTGTGGACCTCGTTTTAGTTGTAACAACTAAGGAAACAAACTGACTTAATGTTACAAGAATCAGAGTTGACAGAATGACAGCCTAAAATGATGGCTCATGACACGAAGATTCCTTCTAATCCTGAGATGTTCTATCAAGATTGAAGCCACGTCAGATTCTCCCTCAAATACCTGAGCAAAATCCTGCAGCCAGAGTATTTACAAATAACAAGTAAGCCGAAAAAGAACAAACACGAGGAAACAGATTGAGGTTATACGATATAGCCATGAACACAGCAGCAATATGAAGAAAAATATCTTGCTCAAGTAAATGTTGTACAAATAGGGAATTTAAGTTCCTCCTGAGCTGAACCACCATATTTTGTACACACTAACAGCGAGAACAGAAGGGAGAACAAAAGCTGAAAGGAGCTTCATTTCCGTATAGTACTATCAAATTTGAACATCCATTTCCAAGACAAAGCAATAGAAAATTAAAAAGCAAACAAAGAGTTATAAGACAGATGGAAATTAATTTGTCAGAAGAAACGATGCTTCTCGGTGTGCTTTCTTTAGCAAAAATGGTTTTACAATTCTAGTATTTTCAAAGCACCACTTGGCTCATGGATAGTACAATGCACCGTTCATAAAAAATTCAACAATATATGCACATGAAAGCAAAACAAATTCACGGTCCGTAAAGAAGATCAGTCGACGCTATCAATCCCTTTCCCGCAATACATATCGTAGCCACATAAAGAACCAGCATTAATCTAACTAAAGCTGAAAAATATTAAAATTCAAATGAACCAAAAGACCATGCCAAGAGACAGCCATTTTCCAATTCTGAACCAAAGCACCAAATGTTAGTAACCCAATTTCGACCAACTGTATTACTTGGCTAATTGCCTCTTAAATTAACAAATTTTAAATTTCACCAATAATTTTTCTATTAATGTTATTTTCATATTTTGACGTCCTCTAAACTAATTTGGATCCTCGCATAATTTGGAAGGCGTCAAAATATGTATACCAAGTAAAGAAGTCGAGTATACGCTCAGCACTGGAGACAACAAATCAAACTTTTACGAACAATGAATCAATGATATCAGACAAGAACAGACACTTGATTCAAAACCCAAAAGATGAAAAAAAATTCATGTGTAAATATATATTAACTTACCTGAAGCTGTTGCGTATACCCCTTTCGAACCTTTTCACTTTCATCATACAATTTATCGAGAAACAGAAATCTGCGGAGACCATATTTACGAGCAAAAGTTGAAAGAATAATGAAAGAAAGTGCAGTAAATACTGGATGGGATAGCTGCACAATAGCATCATAAGGTCTCTGATGGCTCAGATCACAATCGGAGCAAGAAAATACAAAGTGGGATACGACCGGAATCCCAATATTTAGCAGAAAAAAAATCGACCACGAAGGCCCAGCTTTCCATAGACTAGAGTAATCAAGAAAGAACCATTTGAGACCTGAACTGTAACTTTTCAGCTCGAAATTGGTTTCATTGAGTGATGAGTCACTGGGAGAAATCAACTTGTTTTAAGGCAATAAAATCTCTTTCACCTCCGCCTCCATTTGGGTTTAGATTTCTTCAGTTTTTCTGCTACAATTGGATCACAATCGAGACATACTCCGTAAATGCTAGTGATATTTTCCACCCCAACTTAAAGTAGAAAAAGGGCACAATTTTCTACTCTGTCTATCTGCATAGCAACCAAAAATACAACACAGAAGATATAGTATGATATATGCAAGCGCAGCACATAATTAAGATGAATTTCCGGCGCTGAATATGAATAAAAAATGGCAACCTCATGTGGCACTGATTTTTTGATAGCTTTTCACACTGATTTCTGCAGAGTTTTCAAGCGATTTTTGGTGGACAGAAACGAACACTTGAAGAACGAGATAATCAAAAGAGAATATACGAGTCACTTGTCTCAAAAACAATGGAGAACGAAAAGGAGGAGTCTTTACACAGATCGGCGGGGTTTAAATGAAATTATTTTTGGAAAAAAAGAAAGAAAGAGAATTAGTACCCATAAAAATAAAAATAAATTACAGCGGATTTTTTATGATATCGGAAACTCGTGTCAGAAATATATATATATATATATAAATTTTGGCTTCGTAGCGCCGTCGCGAACAACAATTATGTCTACAAAAGAGAGATGAACACAACAACTTTTATGAGATTTTCTAACCGATAAATTTTATGAAGCAGATCTTCGATCTCATCCGATCAATAAAAAATATTATTTTTATATTAAAAATATTGAACACATGTACGTACCACGTCGACCCGTCTTATCATAAACCTATTTTAGATTGTAATAGAGAACAAGTAATGAGTTGAATAACACTAACTATAATATCAATGAAAAAATATCATGATTTTATGTCATCTATTATTTATGTTACAAAACTATTGAAATGTTATTAAAAAAATAATAATCATTAAAAAATATAATTACTTCATTAATTCTTAAATTGATTCTATAAAAATGTGTGCCCTCGTCAGGAAGGGACGGATTATTTATTTTTTATTTTTGGAAGGAAATATTATCTTCCTTTTTCCATCGACATTTAAAATTGTGAAATTTGTTACTGTATTCGGGCCTAAGCAAAGCGGTGTTAGCCCACACCATTCGGGCCCAACAGAAACTATGCGCACGTGGGGCATCGAATCCATTTTTTAGTTAGGGTTTCAGACTCCAACTCAGTTCTGTTTCCTGGACTAGACCCCATATTTCACACCCCAGTCTGAATTCGAAAGACTGTTTCAATCTTCGTCTATTTTGCTGCTGGATTTCGTCATTCAAATCCGAAAGCAATCGATCAGCTCAATAAAGGCGTGGGATTTGTACCTGTCAGTGTTCCTTTCTTTCCCTCATTTACTTTTTTATGTTCTCTCTTATTTTTGGAAAAAGGGTGTTAATCATTACTCAAAAACATCGAAGAGAAAAGTTTATTTATCAACAATTTGAATATTTACACCGTAAAGTTTGAGTCTTGGGAAGGACTTATAATAAGTCTATGGGGAAGTCTGGGAGTAGGAAAAAGAAGAGCACTGGAAACCAAACCCAGAGCCAGTACCAAGTTTCTGGAGGGGATAGCTCATCCCCTCCTCCCGTTGCTAACGGTGGTGTTAATTTAGATTCATCGGCTTACTTAAAAAGAGCCCATGAGCTTAAGGAAGAGGGTAATAGGAGGTTTCAGGCCAAGGACTATTTAGGTGCCCTCCAGCAATATGAAAATGCCCTTAAACTTACCCCTAAAACAAGTCCGGATCGAGCAGTCTTTCACAGTAACCGAGCGGCGTGCTTGATTCAAATGAAACCTATTGACTATGATGCTGTCATATCAGAGTGTACTTCGGCGCTTCAGGTACAGCCCCGGTATACCCGAGCTCTTCTAAGGAGAGCTCGTGCATTTGAGGCGATAGGGAAATATGAAATGGCCATACTGGATGTGCGAGAACTTTTAGTTGTGGATGCCAATAACCATGATGCTTTGGAGATTGCTGAAAGATTGAGGATGGCGTCCAGACCTCGCACAGAAGCCCAGCAGGACCTCCAAAGCCGCCCATCGCCAGCTGCCTTAGGTGCCTCTGCGGTTCGCGGGGCCCCAGTTTCTGGCCTCGGTCCTTCCTTGCCAGCTAGACCTTTGTCTAAGAAGCCATCACATTCAGCTGCAGGACCAGCTCTACCATCTAATAATAAGTCAGAAAAGCTTTATCCAATTCCGCCCATTGTTAATGATGGAGAGACCAAAATCCAGTTTCCAAAAGTTGTCTTGAAGCCTTCAAATGGTTCTTCGAGATCCAATACTGATGGTAGCAAGGATAACCAGAAGGAAAAGTTGCTTGGTCAACCAAATTCGCTTCCACTTTATGAGCAATCTGCACACTCTACAAACCGATGGAGACCGTTGAAACTTGTTTATGATCATGACGTAAGGCTTGCACAAATGCCAGTGAATTGCAGTTTCAAAGAATTGAGAAATGTGGTTGGCAAACGTTTCCCTATGTCAAAAGCTGTCCTGATAAAATACATGGACAATGATGGTGACTTAGTGACTATAACATGTACCTCAGAACTTAAAATGGCTGAATCATGTGTCGATGACCTTATTCTGAAAGAGATTGATGCTGATAAAGTAGAATCTATTGGTCTATTGAGGTTGCATATTGTTGAAGTGAGTCCTGAGCAAGAGCCACCTCTACTAGAAGAAGATGAAGAGAAGCCTCTTGAGAATGAGGGGGATAGGGGAGATGATGATGTGTCACAAATCTCACTGACTGATCGTGCAGGAAAACTTGTGGATGCTGAGATTGATAAACCAGAAAAATTTTCTCGAAAAGAAAAATCTCGAGCACCAGAAGACCTCGATTATAAGGAGGTGGAGATAGATGATTGGCTATTCGAGTTTGCACAGCTCTTTCGGACCCATGTCGGTATTGACCCTGATGCTCATATTGATCTGCATGAGCTTGGTATGGAACAATGTTCCGAAGCACTTGAGGAAATGGTGACTAGTGAAGAGGCTCAAAGCCTTTTTGACAAGGCAGCAATGAAGTTTCAGGAGGTGGCTGCTCTTGCCTTCTTTAACTGGGGAAATGTTCATATGTGTGCAGCGAGGAAAAAAATGCCAACAGATGATTCGTCTGGTAAAGAGATAATGGCCACACAGCTTCAAACTGCATATGATTGGGTAAGAGAGAAGTATTCTCTTGCCAAAGAGAAATACGAGGAGGCTCTATTGATCAAACCGGATTTTTACGAAGGGTTGTTGGCTCTGGGACAGCAGCAATTTGAAATGGCGAAACTTCATTGGTCATTCATACTAGCAAAGAAAGATGACTTGTCCAAGTTGGATCCGACTGAAATTATTAGCCTTTTTGATAGTGCAGAAGAAAGAATGAAGGCTGCAGCTGAGATGTGGGAGAAGCTGGAGGAACAGAGGGCTGAAGAGTCCAAATATCCTATTGCGAACAAGAAGGATGAACTTTCAAAAAGATGGAAGAAACAGGGTAGTGGTGCAGAAGGTGATACCTCAGGCATAGGGGGTCGAGAGGAAATTTCTCCAGAAGATGCAGCAGAGCAAGCTTCAGTGATGAGATCTCAGATTCATCTATTCTGGGGTAATATGCTTTTTGAGAGGTCCCAAGTAGAATGTAAATTGGGCTTGTCTGGTTGGGAGAAAAATCTTGATGTTGCAATGGAGCGTTTCAAACTTGCCGGAGCTTCTGAAGCTGACATTTCGACGGTTGTGAGAAATCACTGTTCTAAAGAAGCTGCTGCAGAAGTGCCCGATTCTTCAGCAAATAACAGCATTCTGTAACTATCATCTTGGAGTTGCCTACCCATATTTAGGGTTGAATCAGAAGTTTTATTGTCACGTCCTTGTAACCTTTTGGGCTGCAACACGACTCCTGAAATAATTTCACTGAATTTTTCAAATGATTGTACCATTTCTGTTGAACTTGGTTCATTTGATCCTTGAAACTGAAAATGTTTCATCTTGATTTATGAGAGCATTTAACTGGCGATGTTTTTTCATGTTCTTCCACCTGTTTTTGCGTGTTAAAAACAAAATGGCTTAATGTCTTGGTCCGACTTATGCATTTTAATTTCTGGTTATCTGAAAAATTAACATTGTAGGCTATTATAGCATGATAGATAGAAAATGCGTTACTTGAATTATACCTGACCTGGGAGTTGGGAGTACATTTTGACGTTGAGTAGAACATAATGATAGTTAATCTCGTAAAGTTTTATTTACACGAAAATGATTAAAAGAGAAAATTCCAGAAATATGGCAGTAATTAGATTATCATGTTCCTGTGGCATTTATCTATACTTTCAGATGCTTGATCTTTCGTTGGTTGAATTCATGTTAACCTCAGTGAAGTCAGCTCGGATTAAAATTGATACCAACTCCTGGTCTTTCTTTTGTGATCTTGTGCTTGTACATTGAGTTTGAAGATCAGTTGAACTATTCTTGTATAGTTCTTTTATTTGATTAATTCTGTATTATATTCTGCACACTTCTCTGCTTCGAATTTTTATGAGGCGCTATATTCACGATTTAAATACAATCACATCTACGGTGTCAGCTATGCATTATGAAGCTAAGTTTACCCGGTTGAACTGATGCATGAACGTCCTGACATTCTTCTGCTGTGTTCTAAAACTGTCTGAGATTTGGTAGTTTGCGAGTAACATCCGTAAGTCAGCAATGTACATGCATGAATCATGATTTACGTTGCATTATTTTTTTGAGTGGTCTTATTTTTCATTAGTACTGAGGTCTGAGCTAACTTTAGTTTCTCCCTTACCATTTAGAATCTTGGATAGATTTACTCGGTGGCATGAAATGTTAGCAGAAACATTTGTACTTCTATAGTTTCACAACATGAACAGATTAATTTTCTTTGTAGCTCTTTTTTTTCCTTATTTTACGTGGTGTTTTCTGGGATGATCTACTGGTTTGACGGATTTAATTCCACATTCTATATGATATCATAACACGATTCTTTTTAATGATTCTTGGTCGCAAAAAAACAGTGGTAACCAAATTGTTGAGGACGAACATCTTAGTACATTTTAGGAACTTAATTTTGTATGATAACCATTTCAAATGAATTTAAGAAAATATTTGTGATATCTATGTTTTCTTTTCTTCGTTATCATTCCATTATTTACTATTGGGAAGGCTAAAATTTCGTAGGCAAGCACTTTTAAAAGTCGAAGCTTCGGGGAAAAAAATTGTGGTATTATATTGAGTCACAAGTAATTAAAAGTTGGTCCCTTTTTCTCTTTATTGCTTTCACCGAAGGCTGCTTTTCGAGTAGAAATGAAACTCTCTTTAAAAGGTTCTTTTTTTTTTATACATGAAACCTTCAAGCATTATCGGAAACCTCAAGTTTAATGAAGAAAAAAGATATATCTATCATCAAAATAGAAACTTGGAGTCGATTGAGATATACAGAAATTCTCTTTAAACCCATCATCATAATACGCTAGTCTAACCAATACAAGCCAACCAAACTCTCTGAACTACGAAATATGACAATAATTAACAAACTAACAAACACCCTGGATTGTTTATAAGTTTCCATTTACTTTTAGTGGTACTTAAGCAGTTGCAATTGGATCCAATTTAGCCGTGTTTTCCATGTTCTTGAAGGCTTCAAATCTTGGCTCCTTGGCTTCGAACTTGACTCCTACATATAGCTTCATGTAATCCTCGAAAACGAATTTCGGGTACAGATCTTTGCTCTCTTCCTTCTCAACCAATGCTGGTGCCGGATAGATCACAGCATCACTTCCTGGATTGTAGAATGATGCAATAGACATTCTAGTTCCATCTGTCTGTGCGATCACTCGGTGCAGCACGCTCTTGTATTTTCCATTTGTTATCACCTTCATAAAATGGAAGAAAAACTTGAGCAAGATTCACTACTATCCATAGAAATGGGGATGGACCTAGCGGGATTGCCCCACCCCTAGATCTAAAAATCTCTCAAATTTTGTGCATAATTATTTTAAATTCATGTTTCACTCCTGCACGCCTGATATTGTTCACCTTTCACTACATCGCCCTCAATTCCCTGGTTAGACCCATGGGCAGAGCCAAGATCCATTGTTCTGGATGGTAGAGACGAAATAAGACAGGAGGAAGAAGATGGATAGCTGAATGGATTTTGGGGTATAACTTGCCATTTCGGAAAAATTAGACTTAAAATTTATAAGAAATTCATTTGGGTTTCCCTCTTATCTTACCCTGACTCAAAAACTAATGGCTCTTAGAATTTAAACTATTACCTCAAGCTGGTCACCAATGTTGATGACAATGGAATGGCGCATTGGCGGAACGTCAACCCATTCGTCACCTTTGAGTAGCTGAAGCCCGCTGACCTTATCATCTTGGAAGAGAAGTATGATGCCACCGGCGTCTGTGTGGGCTCGGAGACCCTTGATCAGGTCTGGCTTGGGGCATGGTGGGTAGTTGCTAACCTTCGTGCCAAAGGTTGGGCCCTTGGATCCATAGAATGCCTTTTTCAGATAACCCTTCTCAAGCCCAAGATTCTCACACAGCAAATCAAGGAGCTGCTCTGCCAGCTTCTCCAGTTGGGCTGCAAATTCCTTCATAACTTTCCTGTCATCAGCAGTCAAATATTCAGAATAAATCATGTACTATGTCCAGTTAAAGGAGCCGGGGCGACGTCCCTAGTGGACTACCAAGATAATGAAAATAGCCATGTTTTGCTTATTATTGACGTGTTCTGGGCGAATACAACTCACTGGGAGCGAGGATGGTGTCACCGTTCAACGAAAAAAATTGGAAAGTTTCTATATATATAAAGTCACCCCTTCATCACCAGAATCTTGGTGTGTGTCAAGTGTTGGGATAAGAACCTGTATTCATCTTCAAGATCAGGGATTTCTGAAATGTTTGAGGTAGGAAGATGGCGCAAGAAGAAAGTGCTTTCCCAGTCCAAATCAGTGATTTCAGACTGAACAGAGTCCAGCCCTTTACTCGCTACCATTTCCTTAAATCTCTGTTCCATAGTTTTCTTGTAGTGCTCCTTTGTCAGCCTCTCCACCGTGTCCAAAAGCTCATGAGCAATCCCATGATTCACCAACTATAAAGATCACACCATTCAACACGCAGAAAATTTATTTAAAAACATACTACAGAAACAAGATTATATATATATATATATATATATCGTGTATAATGATAATATATATGACATATATAAAGAAGAGTACCTCAAAGAAACCCCAGTTTTCACAGGCATCTTTTATGATCTCCATCGTTGCAGGCCTCTCTTCTCCATTGAGATTCTCCATGTTAACCACTGGGAAAGTTGCCATTTTCACTCTACTTCTCTTTGTGAGTATATTACTGTCGATGGATCCCAATGTGCACAGGGGAATAGCTCTTGGAGGGCAATTTATAGAAGGAGCAAGTGGTGGTGCATTCTTTGGCGCAATCAAAGTCATTGGATTAGTTAATAATTATTTGAATTGATCATGTTAAAATTAATTATATGATAGTCAAATTAACATTTTTATTATTGCAAAAAAAATTAAAAAATTGTATATATTATATATGCTAGTTGTATTCAAATGGCATATATCCAAATCTAGCTAGCTAGGAAAGTAGGAACAAAACTCGTGTAGGATGTATGTGAATCACATCTACATGGACCCCTACCAACTTTGGATCAATTCTTCAAATAAATAAAGAAACAAATAATATCGCCTTCTTCGATAAATAAATGTAAAAATTTGCGTGATACGGTCTTATTGATCGTATTTTGTGAGACAAATATCTTATTTGGGTCATCTATGAAAAAATTTTACTTTTTATGCTAAGAGTATTACTTTTTATTGTGAATATCGGTAGGGTTGACCCGTCTCACAGATAAAGATTCGTAAGATCGTTTAACAAGAGACCTACTCAATCAATAAATAGTACTACCCATGACGCTTTTTACTAATTTGTTTTTTTAATCAATTACTTTTCACACACACCAAAAAAAAATTGTGACGAAGAATCACTTTAAAAACCTCGACTTTTTCAAATTTCCTATGACATCGCGGTTGAATTTTCATAATACGATAGTTTACAATAATTAAAATGGCTTCCACTTGTAAAAAACTTAAACTTCGAGTCCGGTGGCGGCTGATAAATGGTGGGCAAAGAGAGAGTTCGAGGCGGCTACTGTGTTATCTGTCTATGTACGAGTTATTATTTTTAATCCAATGGTTGAAAAAGAATTAGAGTTTAAAAAAATAAAAATAAAGACCGGTGTCTGTTTTTCAAAATTATTTAGTTAAATATAGTTGCCATAGTAAATTAAGATGTGTTGAAAAAATAAAGGCAAACGACTTAAATTATATCGATTAATTCTTAGTCAATATAAACTCATATTCATCATGTCAATTTTATGAGACAGATCTCCTACTCAATTCGATTCACTAAAAAATATTACTCTTAACTCTAACTAGATGTGAACTGAGTCGATCCGTCTTACAAATATAAATTCTCTATATTGTCTCACATGAGACTTATTCTTCTTAGTTTTAAGTCGTTAACCTATACATGACACTGAAAAAATAATGACTTAGCGTAAGACATTACTGACGTATTCAATGTCAGGTTAGCATTGTAGTGGAAAAATATACAAATTAAAAAAATTTGATTGTTAATGGATTAAAACTTTTAAATGACACATAACATAACAAAAAATTAAAAAAAATTAAATTACATGATGATATTTATAAAAAAAATCTAAATATCGATTAATTATATTGAATGGATTGTATGGTTTTGACATTTAAGAGTACATGCATCTTCCAACGTCCTTCAAAAAAAAAATTATATCTCAATCTTAATATTTAATCATGTCGAAAGTGATCTTAGATTTATCATTTATGGGTAGTTTGATGGTATATATTTACCATCAATTAACAATTGGGGTTTAATTGAATCAGATCGATAATTTTGGACGGCGTGGGCTATTCAAATTTTAAATTAAAATTATATTGCTACTTAAAACTTTATATTAAATTTATATTGCTAAACAAAAAATTTAATTTAAAAAATTAATAGATCTACACTAGTTGTTTTAATTTAATATATAAGAAATTAAGAATTTCCAAAATAGAACCAAACTACCACTAACCAAAAAATCAACAGAACTTTAATATTGTCTAGCATTTTAGCGTATAGGAATAGGAATCTCTTAATTAATAGACCCACAAAAGGAAACACAATGGGCGTGAACTCAAGTAGGATTTTGAACATGTACTTAGGATGCCATAAAAATATATAAAGAAAAGTTGAAGATGTGAAACCTTACCGACTTGGCTAAAAGGCAAAAGGTTGTATTTAAATCGATTGATTTTCATAATAATAAATACATCTCACTTATTTTGGTGTTCTTGAAATCATTGGATTTAATACATCTTTTTACTTCTTTTTTTTTTTTATACTTGTTTATTCATTAGCTAATAAGTGGATTTCAAACTTCACCAACATTTAAATTCATTAAAGGAGTCAAATCGATTTTAAATTCATGGCTACAAATCTCTCGATTCAAATGTAACCTAAGCAAGGATGGCAGGATTGAGATGTATGTACGCATGTAGCACAAGCCTGCTTTGAACCAGAATATGTAGGTAGGGATGGAAAAAAATACCGAATTTTCGGTATACTGAGATTACTGTACCGATAAAATGCCGAATTTACCGAATTTTCGATATACCGAAGATTTGGGTACGGTAACAATACCGAATTTTTCGGTACGGTAATGGTATGCAATTTGAAAATTTCGATATATACCGGAATACCGAAATATCGAAAAATATACAAAAATTTTAAAATATTTAATATTTTAAAATAATAAATTTATAAAAAAATTTAAAATGTAAGGTTTTTTTCGGTATAAAACGGTATATACCGATACTGTACCGAAATTTTGGTATACCGTACAATTTCGATATAATCGGTATGCTAGTTATATGTACTGAAATTTTCGGTATACCGATCAAAATTTTCGGTACGGTATCAGTATAATTTTCTTATACCGTAATTTTCGATACGGTATATGATATAAGATTTTCGGTACGGTACGATATACTTCTCATGGACGATAATACAAAACAGTAAACACCCGTACGAAGCCAAATGAATTCATGATTATGGGGTTTTTGTGAAAGTGTTTATTGTTTAGATTAACTCATCTCATCATATGGGATTCAAGATTTCTGTGCATTAACATGTGAAGCCAGTTTGGCTAGCATTGAGGACTTTACCTTTTTAATTTCTTTTTGCAAAACAAATAAATAAAATATCGAGTTTAAGATGAATCACAAATATTAAATTAGACAGAAAAGATGAGGTTTAAATTTTATTTAAGTTCGGAATTCTTGATATATTTAGTACATATGTTTGAAATTGGAAAATCGTGTCATAAATTATTAGAAAATAAAGTATTCTTTTAAGAGAAGTGGGCTAGCAACCATTTTCCAAGTTGATTTGATATTGTCTTTATCTCATTATCGGCACTTAAAAAT
>NC_133323.1:4380544-4397581 GCF_012295235.1 Primulina huaijiensis | reverse complement strand
ACTAACTTGTTAACATCTCCAAAATCAACAAATGCCCCAAAGTCTCTTGATATTATTTAAATTTTTTAAACTGAATTTGAAGAAAAAAATCGAGTTTGATCAATTATAAACAAAAAAATAATCAGATTACTTTTCTTTTTATTTAATATTGGGTCAAAAAAAATTTATTTCAACAGGTCATCAACTTAAAATATATATGTTGGACCCCTCAAGGACCGGATCATGAGGCGGTGACCTCTTTGGCCTCATAAAAGATACGACCCTGTCCAAGATGTATGTTATTTGAAATACATCATTCAAATCCTTCCCTGAAAATCAAATATCTAGCTTCAAATAAATCGCTGTGCATATCAAGAAGCTATGCTCAAAATCTCAAACTATCCAAGTTAATATAGAGATGGCACGATGCATATAGATATCTCAGGCACTAGCTAGCATCTCTCGTGCCCTCAACCAGGGACGGAGCCACATGCTCCTTCTGGGTGGCCCAATTTTTTTTAAAAAATTGTATATGTAGATTTTGTATAATTTTAGAATAATATAAAATTAGTTCGGGTAGAACAATTTAAAATATTAAAAAATTCTAGAGTTTAAAATTTCGGTCCGAACATAATCATATTTCTGGTTTCGTCGTTGTTCTCAACTCTTGCATGCCATAATTTGTGCCCACATTGTGCAAAACACTAGCTAAACTTTACAAAATATGTTAATTATTAACGAGTGATGCGAGTTATATACGACATCTTATATGTGGTCCAATGTGTATGACATGGGATCCAACAAGAAATTGAATTTTTATAGCTACAGCATTCTGTCGCATTAAATATCCTTAAATTGCATTTCCAACCCAAAATAATTAACCTACTTGGGGTTGGACAAAAGCTTGCTCCATCACTAACATTTATGATTTATAAATCCAAACGATGTTTAAATATATTGTTTTTCCTTTATAAAACCTATCAATTAAATCTTTTAAATTCTAAAAAAATCATGCATATATTTATTGGCGGCTATATCATTTTTTGTTAAGGATGATGCATGGAGTGGATCGGTTACTCTTTATACCAAAATATAAATTTTATGTAATTTATTTTAAAAAAAATACCTTTTTGAAAATAAATTGAATCAGTAATTTAGGATGGAAATCGTCGATTAGGTGCATATATATTGATAGCAATGATATTTCTAAATATCATGTTAAGAATAATTAGGATTTTTCAGAAGAAGTTGTCATTAGTATGGATCCATTATGAACTATTTGGTTTGATTAAAACTAATATAGTTCAGAAGTTATGACAACAAATTATGTTTTTAAATAGCGATTAAGTTTATAGACTATGAAAAAGTGATGAAAATTGAAAACAGAAGTAAAAAGGTGAAAATCAAAAGTGAATAAGTAGTATTTGATAAATAAGTGATTACGATACTCTTTTTTTTTTTTTTATCATAATTACTTTTATAGACACGGAATTAACATATCATCAATTTTTAGATTTCAATTAAATCACGAAAAAACTAACATAAAATATGAGTTTAAGAAACACATAAAATCGATTTTTTTTAAAGTGAAAGCCAATAAATATTTTTTTTAAATGATTGCAAACTTTCTCTTAATAATCTAAAACTTAGGTTAATGAATATGTTACGCATTTTAAATTGTTCTACAACCCAAAATTTAAACTGCACTACAACCTAAAAACATTCGGTAAAAACTTGTGTGAGACGGTCTCATGGGTCGTATTTTGTGAGACGGATATCTTATTTGGGTCATCCATGAAAAAATATTACTTTTTATGCTAGTATTATTACTTTTTTATTGTGAATATCGATAGAGTTGACCCATCTCACAGATAAAGATTCGTGAGACCGTCTCACAAGAGACATAATGAAAACATTAATATATGAATTCTCTATTAAGAAGCAAGAACAATTATTATTCTCAATTCAGTTTCGAGTTATTTTTATTTTCGAATTATGCACACCTGTCATATCCAAATCTAGTTGCATTTGAAAGAACCAAAAGTCAATTAACAGCTATCGGGACTATAATTTTAAACTCTAAAATCTTTTAATATTTTAAATTGATCTACCCGAGCTAATATCATATATTCCAAAATTATACAAAATTTACATATAATTTTTTTAAAAAAAAATTGGGTCACCCAAACTATCTTCATGTAGCTCCGCCCGTGAATGAAAGCCCATGCTGGAGAATAGTTCATTTATTTTGACGGGTAAAACTAAAGTACTAAAAATTTAAAGTTCGAAATGAATTTATACGTTAACTTTTACTAGGTGACCAACAATAATTAGCAAAAGTCGGAAAAATATGATTAAGGCCGAAATTTGATATCGTAAATGACCAAAATTATAAAAATAAAAACATACAAAATTAAAAATGCAAATTTCCATTAAATTAAATCAAATATTCTTATAATAATTAAAACATGTAAATATATATAAAAAATTAAATATTTTTACAAAAATACACGCATTCTGATAATAACATCACTAGCACAATAATTGAAGGGTTCTTAAAAACATCTTTAATTTTGGAGGAAGAAGACCCCACGAATACTTTCATCCGACAAATTGAATAAATGCTGCATTAAAACTTCATAATTCCACCAATTCCATTCTGAAACTTAACCATCATCTCTACAGTAAAAAAAAAACCAAAAACAAAACAGATATAATATTTTCGAAAAATAAAAATATGTAGAGCAAGTGGGGGAGACTTGCAATCGCACGAAACTCCAAAAATTTTGAGTGGGTCATTCTCCTTTGATTCGCACACGCTTTCTTGTTCTTTTTTGCTTCCAATTGCATTATCGTTTTTTTCCTATTTTTATTATTATTATTATGTAATTTTGGTCATCACACACAAATATGTTACTGTCATATTGGTATATAATTATAATATATGGTATAAAAATTTTCAGATATATTAGTTTTTAACGGATAAAATTATAATATTTTGAGTTTTAACAATTTTAGTATATTTATGTTCAGGGAACTGCATGCAATTATGCGTATTTTTAAAACTTGGAGATACTGCGCCATAATTCAAACTTTTAGCTAAATACATAATGCATAGTAGTATATTTAAAATTTCTAGAATAAAATCAATCGATTAATCGTATGCAAAAAAAAAGGGAGAAATTTGCATGTAATTTCTATAAATTTGTAAACATTATCCTTTTTTTTAATTTCTAAAATGTATTAGACATGCACGAAACTCTCATACTAAAATCAACCCATCGCCATAATCGTCGAAATTCTTGGCTCTATCCTCTATTTCCAGAAATTCGTTTTTAAAAACCCGTGCCAACTGATCAAATTAAACGATGAAATATTATCGTGTAAAATGAATTTTGTAAAAATCTGATTAAAACATTGTCTATTATTATTAGGGTTTATTTCATACAATACATCTGCGAAATTTCGAGATTTCTAAAAATCCATGTGAAAAAGAAATGATCTACGAAGTCTCTATGTTTCAAATCTTGACCACACACACTCTTGTTCTTGCGTGTTTTTAGGGGCACGTGTCAGCAATTTCGGAATTTCAAAAAAGTATTATATTTAGTCTATGTTATTATTATTATTATTATTATTATTATTGATTTTTGCATGTCGACGTGCATATAATAGGTGGTTGTTACCCTAACTTATAGAATAATAGATGAGTCATTCTCTTTGATTGTCTTATCCTAAAATTTGTGGCAGTCTCAATCGAATCCAACCCTTTTGTACCAGAAACACATCATGTTACTATGTCCAATCCGGAATTCAATCTCAGGTTCTATGAATTTCAACATACAATTGAGCTTTCTTTCATATGTGGTCTCCGATCTTGTAAGATTCCAATCTTTACTCGCAAGCACACCTAACAGGCTCCACAAACTGATCCAGAATTAAAAGCCACTTCAATTATTATATATCTTATGGTATATAAAATATTGAGGGGATAATAAATATATACATTACTTTTTTTTTATATATATAAAAATATATCACCGTATCAATATATATTTATCATTTACCTTGATACATAAGAGAAGAAATACGAAATGTTGTGTGCTTCTAGTTAGTGTAAATTTGTATATCTAGATAACATGATATTGGTTATAACATGCACGAAAAGTTATATATAAAAGATCGTCTTACGGATTATTTTTGTACAGGAGACTTCTCTGTTTATAGACGCATACGTGTAGTGAACATGCAAATTTACATGTCTTGTTATTATTAGAGAAACCGATTTGAATGGCATATTACATCAATCTTTTTTCTTCCAGTTATGCCCTAACAACATATGTAATATGCAGATTTGATTCCATGACCTTACTAATAGTTTCAACATCTCTTGCCAATTTCTTCCACCATCTTACCCAATCACGAACAAAAAAAAAAAAAAAAAAAAAAAAAAAACATGTTATGTTTAACATGACATCTCACATGTAAGTCGATCGAGGCCGGTGGGCGTCGTAAGTTTGAAAAAAATCAAAGTCAAATATACATAAGTGGTTAGACGATGAATCCAAGAACAACATCGAAATCAACTGACCAAATTGTCAAAAGTACAAGATTGTCGTACGATTCCAATTCTAACATTTTGAAATTTCTGAAGCTGATAATAAAATATTCAAAGGCAGTATAATCAAAGAGAATAACATTTTTATTTATTTATTTTGATGAGTCGATTAATTGGGGTGTAAACATATGCATTTATATAACATAATAACAAAAAAATTTTGTATGTATATAATTGGAAATGAATATATTTTTTTGAACACTTAAACTAAGACTCAACAAGTCCTTAACAAGCTGCGACCCCGAAGTCAATAATCCTTCCGCCATGAATCTCGGCGGGACAGGGAGTTGATCAACATTTTTTTCCCTCTTTTGTTAGGTAATAAGTAAATAACAAAAGTTGGTAATTTCGGCGGAGGTGTACGTGTTACAATATCTGTATTGCATGTGTCCTGAGTGATCTACGTACCTGGCCCATTTTATGTTTAATTAAATATTTTCTTTAAAGTGTTTTTCTTAATTTGATTATTAGAAAACAAGTATACACGCTAAATACGACGACTTCCAATTTACCAATTTGATCACTTTTTGCAAGTTAAAATCAAGACTTATAATTATGTGGAGAAAGTGGGTTTGACTACAAATCGAAAAATCGTTTTAGTGATTCAAGCATGGCTTCTCGGATAACTCTCGAACAAAACAATAATAATGCACTTGGCGGTGGAGTGGTGGGGACTGACATGTAAAATATATCTACTTTAAACTAGTAAAACTATCAATTACAATTTTCACTCTTGCACTTCAGCAACCCTTTTTTATTTATGCCCAATTGTCATCTAGCGAGTTATGTTCAATTGAGCTGCAATAATTGTACGTATTCATTACCACTCGCTATAATTTTTATAGAAAGAGATAATCGATTGGTCTTACAATTGATATCATATTCAAGTTCACTGATTTGATTCTAATTGATTGCAATGAGTGTAATTATTATAAAAAAAATTGATGTGGTGCAATAATTGTCTTTGCTGTGTAGAACAATCAAAACGTAACGCTTGAACTGATGTACAATTTAAAATTTTTGAATCACACTGTTAGTATCAGCCAATAAATTTCTTCGAAAACTAATAAATATATAAATACAAAGGTGTTAAAATATTTTATTCCAAATTAATATATGAAGAATAGCTGTATATGGTTCAATTTGAAGCCGTGTGCTTTGAAGTCTGATCTTGATTGGTGGGATATGTCACACACAAAAGGGGTCCATTCCCACTGCAACTTTTCGATCAATCTTTATTTGCCTTGTTTTTTCCCATTAATGTTATTCTCTTTGACCATTTCCATCGAATTGAAATCAGAGAAACACAACGAATTTCGTCGACAAACAACCAGTCCTGTAACAATGGCAATAAGCTCCAATTATGTACTAAATTCTGTCCGATTCTCGAAAAAAAGGAAAAAAAAAATTTGCAGGTCTTTGGCTTTCACTATTTGGATTTTTCGTTAAGATAAATATTTCCTTAATAAGTATACAATTTTTTCCCCTCATTTTGTTGATATAAATAGATTATATTGAATGGTAAGAGAAACTTAAAAAAAAAACAAATTATATGGTTATACGACATGATTTTATCAAAATATTAAATAAGATTAGAGGTAATCAATAAGAGACTACTATATTAAAAAAAAAAGACACTAGTTGTATTAAGGAAATATTTAATTTCTAGATGTGCATATATAAATGTCAAACCCAATAATTTAATAAAAGGTTATCTAATTAAGCTTTGCATAAAATTTTATTTTCTTGAATTAATCTATATAAAATAAATAAATCTAAAATTCGGGTTTGGAGGCCCCGTCAACGAGAAAATTCAAGGCCATCATTACCTTGCCTTATTGGATTTCCCTTTATTTAAACCTTAAACAAACTAAGACCGACGGTTCTGGCCCAATCTTGCATTTCCATGTCCTCCAATTATTATTTATTTATTTTTTCGAATGATATTTTTTTTTTTCAAAAAGACAATTTTATGTCAGTTCATCGGCTCGTGTCATTCATCATATCAACAGCACAACAGAGCAAATAATGAAAAATCTTAAATAAATATTGCAAAAAAAAAATTAATAAATAAAATCTGTTGCTGAATTTCTTGGACGTAAGACATTTGATCTATGCCAAGGGATAATTATTTCTTTGGAGTCAAAGTAAGAAACCAAGGGCGTTAAATGATCAAGTTCCTCGTGATTTTCGAGAGTCTCAAGGAATATTTGCAACATCTAAAAAAATGATTATACGAGGTTGTAAACTTTCCAATTAGAACAATTGTATGACATACGTCGATCATTACGTTCGGTTATACGTCGTAGTGTTTCTTGAGCTCCCACATGCAGTCAATTCCAAAACACACACACAATAGATCATATGATTCGGTTTGTCTATCTTATTGATATCCTGAGAAGTACGCGGACATCCCATAACCGGGTCATCTTATAACTCAAGTCATGATACGAATTAGTTCGGGTCCCAACCCAGCACTGCAAACAGTGGCGGCTAGGGTGGTCCTAAATTTTTTTTAAAAATTTATAATTTTGAATAAATTTCATATTAGCCTGGGTATATCAATTTAAAATATTAAAAAATTTTAGATTGTAAAATTATAGCCCCGTGTAGAGTCGTATTCCTGGTTCCGCCACTGACTGCAAAAACCAGAGAGGATATACAGACCGGCCTACGCTTGAATGAGCCCGGACAATATATAAAGCTTAGAGATATCAGGGGTTTTATTCATGGCCTCGCATAACGATCATTGTCCTAGCATTCCGAGACAAATGTCAATCCTGGGCTCACAGGTATGGGAAGTCATGTTTCGAAATAATTGACATATCATTAACATATGCAAGGTTGATGTCACGGTACTAAAGACATTATGAGGTGTCAGTTATACCAGTGTCAAAAAGTAACGTATGAGCAGCCATCACGCTCTCAAGAGAGGCAGACAGTGAAAGCAAGGTCTTATTACTTATTTATCTATAAATACCTAGGTTTTATTAATTATGAGACATTCAGTTCACTTGATGTTTTCCACAAATACTCAATATACATTCTCTCCATCGCATTTTTCTTGCAAAAGATACTCGACTGACTTGAGCGTCGGAGTGGCTATGCCAGAAAATACTCCAGCACCCCCACTAATGTTCCTTGTTCTGAGTCTCCAACGTTCTCGAGAAAAACTCAACCGGCTAGGTTAAATCGTCCACTTAGTTCGTCCGATTTACTCGACCTACAACACTTATATATAAATATAGTTTTTTAGTTTCAGTGTCATCGTCCATATATATTAGCTTCAAGTCTNATGAACTTTTTTTTTGCAAATTCTTCACCGATTATCTCAGCAATTGATCATGAGGCTATTAACTTCTAAAGACAAAAAATATCATTTACAACATACGAATAAATCAGTACAAACTTGATGAAATACCTCAAGTATGACACCCCGTAACTCTTCCGAATTCATCGCAACATAATGACTCAAAAGCCGACGCAAATCCTTGGCCTCACAAATCTGGTTCGCCACTATTATCTGTTTCATGGACTCCCTAAAATCCTCTCTAGGATCACAACTAGACTTCTCTATGGCCATCATTATAACAAATTTCTTCTCCTCTCGCCTCGCCTCCCGTCTGATCGTCTGGATCTCCTCATGATTCCTTGCTTCCCTTTTCTCTCTTATCATTTGATCCAACCTTTCTTGAACCATAGCATGTGCTATCCTTGAAATAGTCGGAAACCTATCTGAATTATTCGAGCTTTCCCGTTCTTCCGATGAGGAAACACTTAGCCTACATCCACAGCAAAATGCCTTACATCCAGCTGATCTGGACTGAGGCTTCTTGTGCTTCTTGATAGCTTCTCTCGATGATCTTGGCATATTTTGAAGCCGATCGAGAACTCAAAAATATTTGTTATATGAACTTTGGCGGTGGCATTGTGTTAACAATGATTATGTTTTGAGATTAAAGTAGCTAAAAATGTGTTGAAAATTTGGGGGCTGAGTGGGGTTTTGGAACTGATTTGGAGGGAACATAGTTTGGTTTGTTTATTGAGGCCATGATGTTTGTTTAGATCTTAGCTTTAATTTCCTTTGTGGGGTTGCATTGGGTGGCCTCCCATTTTCTAATAGTAGTCCAATCGAGTGTATTTTGCGTTACTAACAATTATGTTGGGATTCAAGAATTAAACTTGGTGCCATCAATCATATATAAAAGAATAAAATGCTTTTGTTCATATAATCAATATGCATATTTTTTCATTAGCTCGCAACATAAAAACTCTAAATTTAAGTTTGTTTAACTTGTACTAATTTTCAGATGAGTGATCTCCTAAGAAGTCAAATACTTCTGAGATGGGTGATACCATAAAAATTTTTCCAAAAAACATGCAAGTGGGGACAAAAATACGCTGGAGGACTCAAATTACCAAAGTGGAGACAATCTTCAAATATAATTTCAAACTCTAATAGGATATATAGAACATGCATGGGTCGAATTTGGGATTTTGGGTTTTGTTACACGTGATATTTGATTATATTATTTCTCATTCTTTTTAAGCATGGGGTAACAAGTTATTAACAAATTACATGGACCATGTGTCTGAAATGATTGCAGAGCATAACTTTATAAGAAGTTAATTTGACATATGCTCCCAACTAATACTAATTTTTAGTGTAATTGTATATTTCCAATGGCTAAAAGATATGTCTGGTGGTCTAGCACGCTAAAGACTTTTTGGGTGTCCTGTGGAAGAATTTTTTTAAAATAATTTTTGAAAGTACATTCCTAAATATATATGAAATCACTCACTCCATGGAATCTTTTGTCCTTCTAGACTTAGATTTCTTGGTCAAGCTTTCGCCACTTTTATCTCCGTCGATTTTCCGATTTATAGATCTTGAATTTGAGTCGAACTGAATATAAGATTATAATTTTTGTTTCGTTTTTCTTAAGAAAGTAATAGACATTGATAATGATAATGTTATGTGACGAAAATGAGCAATTTAAAGAATTATAAGATTGATGAGTTGGTATAAGGATATTCAAAATTGTACTTATAGTATTATTTTAATGAATATGTCTCTTCTGAAACGATTTTACGGATTTATTTCTATGAGACTGATCAATCTGATCCATACTTAAAATATGAATAAAATTAATATTTTACATGAATCGAGTCGGATTGAAGATCTGTAGCACAAAATTGACATGTAGAACGTTCTCACAATTTTTATTTTTTTTTTGTATTTTAATTAATGTGCATAGATTTAGGCGGGGTGGAAACGATGGTGTCATGGGATGGAATAAAGGGATGATGCTCACTTATTAAATGGCCCTTGTTCTAATTAAAAAAATCAAAGACAACCAGAAAAATAAAAATAATCGCAAAGTGATGGGCCATGGAAACTGTATGTCAACCTTATGTTTACACTAAGTTTCAGCCCGAATGTTCATGGGTCTAGGCCCAAACAATCATATGGCCCAGACTGCTTCTACTAAAAGGGAAGAGCTGCAACAGAATGTGGGCCGGGGTGTTTCGGTCCAAGCAACAAGTGCAGTGAACTTATATGTGTCACCATCTTTGTAAATGCTTAGAAAATATATAATTATGAACTTTATTTATATATTTAAAAAGAAAAAAATTATCCTTCAACAAAAAAAAAAAAGAAAGAAAAAAATTATATATTTTTTTAATTATTTACAATCTAAGACTTCAATCATTTGAGAGTGTGGGTTCCACAGCTGGTTGGATCTGATATATGAATATGTTATTTTCCAAAAATTTCATGTTATCTTTTGAACAATAACTCAATATAATAATTATTATATAAAAAAATTTTAAAGAGCATTTTTTATTTCTAAATATATGGAAAAACATATTTCGATTATTTTTAAAAAATTATAATTGGAAAATATTTTTTTTAGAAAAAAAAAAGAAAATACACAATAGACAAGAAGCGAAAGGCTCGTGGTTTAGTTACTCCGAAGTGTAGGCAGAAGAGTGTTGAACCCTAGATTCTCGATGGCTGCTGCTGCTGCATTGCTTGCTAATGGTGGTGCTAAAATTCCCGCGACTGGGCGATACGCCGCTGTTTATAGTGAAGTGCAGAATAGCCGCCTCGATCACCCGCTTCCGCTGCCATCCGTCCTCAAAAACCCCTTCACAGTTGTTGACGGACCACCTAGCTCTGCCGCTGGGAATCCAGGTATTTTTAGGCATACGAGCATTCATTGATTATGTCATGTCATATGGATGTTGGATTGATTTTTTTGGTGAATGCTTTTCATTATCTGGTTTCTGTACTGGTTTATATCGATATTGCAGGATGGAGAAGCATTTAGTGGTTGATCTCTGAATTTTTGCTGATTTTTTTTTGAGGAGTGACTTGATTTTGAAGGATTTAGCTTTCCATTTTCTAAATATAGATTCGGTATTAACTTGATCTGGGCAAATGCCTGTGGATTTCCAGTTTTATCTTAATGATCAGTGTATTGTCTATACCTGAGGGTGTCAAGAGATGCGCGTGACGTTGGATCTGTTGTTTGTTGATTGCAGATGAAATAGCAAAATTATTTCCTTTCCTCTTCGGACAACCATCAGCAACCTTGGTTCCAGGAGATTCAAGTAAAGTTCAGGGGTTGAAGATAGGAGTGGTTTTGTCAGGAGGTCAAGCCCCTGGAGGTCATAATGTTATATCTGGAATTTATGGTGAGAGCAATTGTGAAAAAAATCTTTTATCCTAAATGATTTTTTGAAGTGATTTTTGTGAGCATGTATGTTGGTTGTAGACTACTTGCAGAGTCACTGTAAAGGGAGCACTTTGTATGGATTTAGGGGTGGACCAGCTGGAATAATGAAGTGCAAATATGTCGAGCTGACCTCAGATTACGTCTATCCTTACAGAAATCAGGTGGGTCTGATCCATAAGTGAGTTCCTAACTCCATTGACATTCTTGGTAGTTTACTTTATCCCGCGGCATTTTTTCCCCTGAAAATTTACATTTTAAGGTAATGTTTTGGCAAAAGGAATGTTCTCAACAATTGAGGAAACATTGTTTTGAATGGAAAAAGTGAACTCTTGATGTGGTTTTTCTAAATGATATTCTTTGTTTTTTCATGTTACCCTCTTCTTACAACAAAAAAACTAGCTTTTCTATTTCATTTAATGTTTAATGTGTGTGATTCTGTCCGTGCTTGTTTGTGAATATTGAATGACCAAAGGTTCATTCTCAATAACTATCTTGCTTCAGTTGATAGAATTTGTGATGTATTTTCTCTTAGGAATTTTTTTTTTTTAAAAAAAACATCGTACCATGAAATATAAATTCTTCAGTCGGCCATCGGCCTAATTAATGTGTCATGCATCATGTTAATAGTAATACTACTTTCAGGGAGGGTTTGATATGATCTGCAGTGGAAGAGACAAGATTGAGACTCCGGAACAGGTATACTTTTGATTCTAGCACGTTATAAAATTTACCTAGGTGTGCCTTATTTGTAAATATTATGAGTGACACAAGGTGCATTAAATTTATTTCAGTTTAAGCAAGCTGAAGAAACTGCAATTAAGCTTGATCTGGATGGTCTTGTCGTAATTGGTGGAGATGATTCGAACACAAATGCCTGTCTTCTGGCTGAAAATTTTAGGTAGGGAATATTCTTGAATGGAGATTGATCTATTTTAAGTTTTGTTGCTGGTTTTGGTAGTTACATAGACCATTGTACGTGTTCTCATATTCCTACTGTTATAATATTTCTCAGGAGCAAAAATTTGAAAACTAAGGTCATTGGTTGTCCAAAGACCATTGATGGTGATCTCAAATGCAAGGAGGTTCCCACAAGTTTCGGGTTTGACACTGCATGCAAGGTTATTTATCCAAATGTTTGTTTTTATAGTTTATCTCATTTGGCCCTCATAATTGCAGCCTGCTAACTTATAATCACCTTTATTGTCTCTTGGAAAATGTTGCTATGGTGGCTATTTATACATGGAAATCAACAACCTTCTTAGCAGCAAATATATATATGCACATCTTAGGACTCTTTCAATCTCTCAAGTCACCATCCGAACTCCTATTACTGATCTGGCCTTGCATTCTTTGCAAATCATTTTTGACTCTTGACCGAGGGGTCTTTGTATATGATATAAATCACTGATCTCCTAGGTTTCTTTACAAACTTTCTTTTTTTTTCATGCATTTTCATATCAGAAATCGTGATTTATTATGTTTCCTTGTGATAATATATTTCTAACTTTTCTTCCACGGGTTTATTGTGTCATTTGATACAATTGATTTCCTGTTATGATTATTTGATTTTTTTTTCTTGTGATAATTAGATGAACTTTTAAGAGACTGTTGAATTTATTTTTAGTGGCATATTTAACGCATTGTTTGTTTTTACTTTTCCATAGATATATGCAGAGATGATTGGGAATGTCATGATAGATGCTCGTTCGACTGGAAAATACTACCATTGTAAGTGCATCTGCTGGTTGCATTAAATTTTTCACGTCTCTAGCATCTTGACCTTAATGAACTTATTGAAATCAATATTAGAATGCGGCTGAGGCCCTAGAGCTTTTAGTTTAGTTCATTTAAACAAGTTCTCTATCTGTATATCATTTTGTTTTCATCTGCATCTGAGAGAGGCTACTTCGTTTATAAAATTATGAATTATTTTCTGTAGTTGTTCGCCTTATGGGGCGTGCTGCTTCTCACATTACATTGGAGTGTGCGTTGCAAACTCATCCAAATATCACCCTTATTGGCGAAGAGGTATGTTTCTCCCGTCACAGTTTACATACCTGTGCTATTTTCTTTGCTTTGATTTGTAAAATTCATGTAGATATATTTGGTACTTTTATTGCTGTTGTCATTTTGTATTCGATTATCTTTTATCCACGACGACTAAACCAAGATGAAGAGGAGGCCAAAATATCAAAAAATCATATTGAAATATGAACGAAAGTATTACTATTGTTATTGTAATCTCTCAGTACTATGAAAATCTCCTGAAAGTGTCAAGTCATATATTGACTGCAGGTTGCTGCCAAGAAACAAACACTTAAAAATGTCACAGACTACATTGCTGATGTGATCTGCAAACGTGCTGAACTTGGTTATAACTATGGTGTTATACTCATACCAGAAGGACTTATAGATTTCGTTCCAGAGGTGAAAAAACTGTTTAAAAAAATTATCGATCTTTTTAATTGTTTGTTATTATTATACTCATAGCAGAAGGACTTGTAGATTTCATTCCAGAGGTGAAAAAACACTCCGAAAATTATTATTCTTTTTAATTGTTTTACTTTTCCATATGAATTCGCAGAGTCACAGGCATTAATTATTTTTCCGTTCATATATGCTTTTTTGCGGATCTTTCTTCTCTTTGCTGATTATAGCTTTACTTTTCTCTTCTGATTTTTAATGTGCAGGTTCAGCATCTCATTGCAGAACTGAATGAAATTTTGGCCCATGACATTATAGATGAAGCTGGTGCTTGGAAAAAGAAACTCACCTCCAAGTCTGTTCAGCTCTTTGATCTCCTACCCCTAGCTATCCAGGATCAATTGTTACTCGAGAGAGATCCACATGGAAATGTCCAGGTACATGCATTGGCTCTTTAGTTTTTAGATCCATATGATAGTCTTGTAGTGTGATGTTGTTTAATATTTTTTATTCTATACCTTTAGGTTGCTAAAATTGAAACTGAGAAAATGCTTATCCAAATGGTTGAAACTGAGTTGGAGATGAGGAAGAAAGGTGCTTCGTACAAATGTCAATTTAAAGGGCAGTCTCACTTTTTCGGGTACTTGTTATTGGCATACCTTTCATTTTATTGGTATTTTCTATTTTTTTAGCATAAACACTATATTTTCTGCCAACTTTTTTGTTTTTGTTTTTGTGGACATCACACAATTTACCTTTGCCTTTCTCCACTTCCAAGTGTTTAAATCATTGTTTGAGATTAGGGATCACAGATGACATAATCTCATCAGAATATATTTTTTACTTCTCAGTTATGAAGGGAGATGTGGTCTGCCTTCTAATTTTGACTCCACATACTGCTATGCTTTGGGTTATGCCGCCGCTGTGCTGCTTCAAAGTGGAAAAACGGGATTGATATCCTCAGTATGCATTTTGTTTCTTTCATTTGAATAAATATTTATAATGGATATCTGAACTCAGTTGCAAACATGAAAAATCTAAAATATACACGTCCACAGGTTGGAAACTTGGCAGCTCCAGTGTCTGAATGGACTGTTGGTGGAACACCACTGACTTTGCTGATGGATGTCGAAAGGAGACACGGTATATATTGTTTTCCGACTTATCAAAAGTCTTGTCATACTCCTCACATGAGAAGATCTTCAATTCTGAGTTGTTGGTTTTTTATTCACATAAAAAATATATTTTCCCCTTCATCCGGAGTGGATTTGGCTGTGTATACCTTGTGCCACAACATATGGAAACATTCTTTGTGAAGGAGTGCTGTTTATAATTTCTTTTGTTTTTGGTTTGACTTTTTACTCAAAACTTGACCCCGCCTTGCAGGTAAGTTCAAGCCTGTGATAAAGAAAGCAATGGTTGAGCTTGAAGGTTAGAATTTCCTCGTGCTTATTCTTTCATCCATTATTTTCTGAATAGGTATCTTGGCGTGTGAACCTGTTATCTCATGTTCTTATTTCAAGAACTTTGATTGTGGAATGTTTGGTGGAATTAACGTACTCGATGCTCATTTCAGGTGCCCCATTCAAGAAGTTTGTGTCTATGCGGGAAGAGTGGGCTCTTAAGAATCGATATCTGAATCCTGGTAAGCGTTTCTATTTCCACTGAGGACCAACATTGAACTTCCCTTAGTTTGGACGAGTTTGTCATATCTTTAAATAAGTACCAAGACACAAATTGAAGTTCTTTTTTTTTTTTGGATTACCCAAAACAATTCAACCATGATCGCAAATTTTTATCAATGGACGTCAACCTTTGTTATTTTTCTCAGTGTTATCCTCATATCTCACTTTTTTTCCCTCTGAATCTTTTTGATGATTTCTTGGACGTTCTATTTTCTTCCTATAACACAGGTCCCATTCAGTTTGTCGGCCCAGCATCTGATGCAGTTAATCACACCTTACTGCTCGAACTAGAAGCTCAAGTATAAATGCGAGTTAATTGTTTTTTTTATTGTGAAATACTACGGAAAATTGTCTCGTGAGTCACGGCAAGGCCTTTGAGCTAATCTTCGTAGCCAGCCGGAGGTCTAACTTATTTTTCTTTCTTTTTTCTCCTATTGGATACCTTGGCATTGGTAGTTCATTTAGGACATATGGAGTTTTCTGTCCTTTTTATTGGAATGTTACAGAAAATAATCCCAAATCGAACATAAGTGATTAATTCCGACAATTAAAAGTTGGCCCTTTTGTTGAAATAAATTAATATTTCAATCATTTTGCTTCTTTAGTTTCTTATAAGGTGAAACGTCACAATCCTACGGTTGAACAATTTATACCTTATTTTTGAACAATTTATACCTTATTTTATGACGTTTTCTCGTCCATTTGATTGTATATAAGATGAATCGACACATGTTCTCAATTTAAATTAAAAATGCTCTTAAATTCCCTCTAGCATTTGGAGAAAATTTGGGTACCCCTCTCAGTTCAAAGCAAACATGCCTCAACTTCTCTAGCTGTAAAATGAGAAATGATTCTAATAGTTGAAAATGTGTTATGTGCACCATTATTTTGCACTTCAAGAATTCGGTGGAGTGCATCTCTAGTTGAAGCCATTATTTGATGAAGAGATAGGCCAAGGATCCTAATCGATTGATGACGGGTCTTGTGAAATTCTTTTTCGAATAATGAAAAGCTTCAAGTAGTCCACTATAATATTAGTGGTAAATTGCTTAAAAATCGCAAACATAATTTTCTTTCTGTTTTGTGTAAAAAAAAAAGTGTTTTTTTATATGTTTGAGTAATCAAAAATCATATATTAATATCATATTTGAAACAGAAGGCATTCAAATATCATATATCAGACATCAGTACCATATTTTTAATGTTTCGTATCGATTTTCTTCCGAAAAAAACGTGTGGGTTCATGGAGTACAAATACATTTTGTTGTGAATCAGAAACTGTGAACATATAATTTTTTTGATATAAACTGAATAAAAATTTAAGTTTGAGAGTTGAAATTTAAAACAAATTTATCCATAATATTAATTTTTTTTATCATGCACTTTAATAAATATAGGTTTCCTATCTAGTAAATAAATACTTATATAAATAGTTATTTTTTTTTATGTACTTTGATTCAATATCTTGTTTTTAATTATTTAACAAAGTTTACTTCTTCCATTTTTTTGTATTTTTAATATTCAACTTGTTTTATGGATTTTGGACTTTTATAATTTGATTATTTTAATTTATAATATTTTTTTTTTT
>NC_133323.1:4371729-4378230 GCF_012295235.1 Primulina huaijiensis | reverse complement strand
CATATATTTTATGGTTAAATATATTTGTGGGAACTAATTTTTTATATTTATTAATTCTAGGGACCAAATTAACCCTGAAACTCTCATTTTTTATTTTAGTTTTAAAAACAACTTTTTTTTTCAATTTTAATATAAAAATAAAACATAAAAAATTATTAATATTTTATTTTAAAAATAATTTTGATTACTTAATTTTAAAATAATCAAATGCTAAGTTATCTAAGCTTTCTTTGTGCTAATAATTTATGCACAAAATTAATATAAATTTTTGTTCATATATATAATAAATATATATTTATATTGTAGATGTTCTATTATTTAGCTTCTTCATCTTTGCCAAAATTTTATTTTCTCAATTTTTTTGTTAATTTTCGGGCCCTAAAATATAAAAAAATATGATAATCTAGTCCTTATTATTATATTTAAACATCAAAATTAAAAGTGATGACTAATTTTGTTATATTTTTTAAAGCTTAGGGACTAAAAATGTTTAGAGACCAAAATTATTTTAGTAAGAAAATATGAGGACTGAATTTATATTTTTTATTTCAATAATATATTTCAAATTTCATATCTGAAATTGACCGATGACATGTGGGAGTGTTGCTATCATCAGGGGGACTGTTTGGTTGAGGGACCTAATTCATTCAATTTTCTTAACGCTGGCATTTGGATACTTGGTTGCAAACAAACAGCATTGAACAAATTATCGCTATCAAACCCTAATTGGATTTGTGTCATATCTTCTCTGTGAAGAACACCACAACTTACTTACGTACCCTTATCTCTTCCCTAACGGCCCCTCAAACATATAAATTTGTATATGTACGAAGGTAAAAACTTGTGTGAGACGGTCTCATGGGTCGTATTTTGTAAGACAGATATTTTATTTGGGTCATCTATGAAAAAGTATTATTTTTTATGCTAAGAGTATTACTTTTTATGTTAAATATCGGTAGGATTGACCCGTCTCGCAGATAAAGATTCGTAAGACCGTCTCACAAAAAACCTACTCATGTACGAATAAAGCTATCGTCTCCTTGAGCGTTCGTTGAATGAACTGATAAATTGACAAACGAGGATAACATGAAGTTGTTTTTCAGTTTTTCATTATTGTAAAATTTGAGTCAAAATCGTGATAATGCAAATATGTTGAATTTCGTACTTCGCATCAAATAGTTCATGCCGAATAATATCCACTTCAAAAAATAAGTTACATGGTATTGATTTACATAATATAAATATGTCCAACAGATTTGGGTAAAAATATATTTTTTGTTTTTTCTCAATTTTAGGGAAAAAAAACTAAGAAATTACAGAAAATGATTTGGGAACGAATGCATGAGTTTTATTGAGTTTTCTCGATCGACTTTGCTAATGAATTTGTTTCACTTAGATAATTCGCTGCCAATACTGATGACACATATTTTTATACAATAGAAGTAAAAAAAAATTGGGAAATTGTTAAATATGAGGAAGTGAGTGATTGACAACTGATCAGAAGTTAGATTCTCATTACCCACATTTTTTCGATCGAACGTATCACACAGAACTTGTTCAATACGATTTACTTGACTATCTTGGTTTACATGCTATTGATTTATCCCGAATGTTTATAAGTACACACTAAAAAACATCAATTGTGGGTTCATATCATAAAAATAATAATAAAAAAAACTTGCAATACATTCAAATATATTTTCTCTTATGTTCTCTAAGTTAAATAAAAATATACATAAGTTGTAGGTGTCAATTCCATCATAATTAAATCAAATTTGTGAATCCTCAGGTCTAGGCTCGCCTATGAGAAGCTACACAATGTGGTTTTATAACTACCATTTCGTATCCGTTATTGTTTTACGAAAATGATTAACTCAAGTTGTTGTAATAGTTTATTGTAAACCCATATAAAGCATTTTAAAATTCCATTTTCAATCAATGTGGGATAAATATATCACAATCACTCCTCTTTCAGATCGTAACATCCTCACGGCCTACCCCTCGATCCACCGTCGCATTGAATCTAGAGATAACTTATACATGTTCAAGAGGGGGCTCCCATGATGAAGCACTTTGTCCGACAGGTACAAGAGGTAGCATTTTGTCCTGCATAACACTTATTTCTCAGTGTTCATGTGGGTGACCTGCTCCGATATCATTCTCTCACGCTCCGGTCTCAGGCTATATGAGTTTATTGTAAGCCCTTATAAAGCATTTTAAACGTTTATTTTCAACAAATGTGGGACAAAGATATCACAATCACCAATCTTTCAAAAACGACGTCCTCGTCGCGACCTGCCCCTTGATCCACCAGTGTCTGGAATCTAGAGATGACTCATATAGGTTCAAAAGATAGCTCCTGTGATGTAGCACTTTGTCCTGTAGATTCAAGAGATGACTCACACCTATGTAGCACTTTGCCCTGTATAACACTTATTTATCGGTGCTCCTGCCGGTGATCGACTGTGATATCATTATGTCATGCCTCGATCCCAGACCAATTTGCTCGACTGCACAATAGACTCTTATAACAATTGTTTCTTATCTATAATCGTTTTATAAGAATGATTAATCCAAGTTGTTATAAAAGTATATTGTAAACTTTTATAAAATATTTTAAACTTTCATTTCCAATCAATGTAGACTAAGATATCACAAAATTACTAAAATGAACAAAATAAATTGAATCACTTTATATATCAATCACTCTTTGCTTCATGAAAAAATTATGCTAATAAAAGACACTCTTTATGAAAATTATATTGGTTTAATGTCAAATTTGTAGTTGATGGAAACAAAAATTTCCTGCGTAAAGTTGACTTTCTGGTTGCCCTTGAAATAGGAAGAAAAACAGGAAAAAGGTTGTACGGAAAAGGAAACATGAATGCCAAATCTCTACTTAGATTCTTTTCATTGAATTGGCATTTTCAATGCAAGACGTAAAAGGATCGACATCCATTCACTATTTTTTATAAGAATAATTTATATTATTTTGATATGTTTAATGTGATTGTTAATTTAATTTAGTTTTTTTGTTATACACAAAAACTCTTATAAAAATTAAGATGATATGTTTTATATAATTTTTAATTTATTTTTTATACATAAAAACTCATATGAGACGTTCTCAGATATCAATTTTGTGAGACAAATATTCTATTTGAGTCACTTATATAAAATTTATTTTTGATTGTAAATATGAGCAGAGTTGACATGTCTCACAAATAAATATATGTTAAACAGTCTCAAAAAAAACCTTCACTTTGTTATAAACACTCTATTTTATAGTTAGATTTTATATATTAAAGAAAATATCATAGTTCTATAAATCACATGATAAATAATATTAATCTTTGTACATAAAATCTACATATATCTTATTACTATTTTATTAAAGAAGAGTGTCATGTATTTATATTTATACTACTATTAATTAAAGTTGAGGTTCATATAGACCACATATAGTCTGATATTAACTAACTTTTAATTGATGTGGTGAAGTTTTATTTAAAATTATAATTACATATTTATTGTATAATTTTATTGCTAAATTTTTTTTTCCTAAAATATAATTTCTTCATTTATTTCTTTTTGTTTTGAAATAAATAAATAAAATTTCTTTTTAAATATTTTAATTCTATCTTTATCTATATTTTTAATTTTTTAAATAACTATATTACTCATAATAAAAATTATTAAAAAAGCATTAATTTGAAAATATAATAAATAATAATTTTAGATAATTATTCAATTGTTAAGGACGTAATTTGTGCAAATGGACACTAATTATTCAATAGTAACCACATTTGGCGAAACTTTTTTCTTAATTCCAAAACTGTCCAGCTCTCACACATTCGACTCTAATAAATGTTTAATTTCGTAGAATATGATTAAATTTTCACATCTTATAAATGTAAAAAATAAATTTTAGTAAATCTCATGTCATATTTAATTTGGCAGAATATCGTAACTAAATTCACACTTTCGAAACAAATGTGCATATATATTATGTCACACACACAACGTGTGTGTCCAGTCGATAGTAGATATAAAATATGGTTTTGATCAAATCATATATCTGAAAAAGAGTAGGTCTCTTGTGAGACGAGAATCAATCACGATCTATATCTTTGGTAAATATAATACTTCTAATATAAAAAGTGATATGTTTTTATGATTTGGATCGAGTAAGAGATTCGTCTCATAAAATTGATACGTGAGACAATCTCATAAGAGTTTTGAGATGAAATAATTGACCTGCTCATAGTTGATTTTTTTTTTAAAATTCCCATCGACAAAGATATTATAAAATTGTTATAATATATAAATCAATTTTTGAACTGATATTTTATTCAACATGATCTATAAAAAATAAATTATTTTTTTTATGTTATAAATATTATTTTAATCTTAAATATGTATGGATTGACTATATAATACTGTTTAGGGACTGGATTGTTTCTCTTAAATTAAAAATATATAATACTTGCGTTAGTTTATTTATATAAGGAAAAATAATAATTACTCTCGAGAAGTATCAATCAACTTTTTAAGCACAGGCCTACAAGAAAACGAATGAACACATGTAAACGACTAAAACGACTTGTTAAAATCCAAAAATATATTAATTTGATTTGGCTATTTTTTCAAAGACCAGATAAATTAAATTAATCCAAATTTGATGTAGTAATTCATGTATTTTTTGTAGTAAGTCTTTTGTGAGACGATATCACGAATTTTTATCTATGAGCTACATATATTCACAATAAAAAGTAATACTCTTAGCATAAAAAGTAATATTTTTCATGAATGAACCAAATAAGAGATTAGATCGACGAAATTGATCCGTTAGATCGTATAACAAGAGTTTTTGGGATTTTTATGAGATGTGTTATTTTAATATTTTCATTCGATTATTTGGATTCAAATAATATAATTTTATTTTTAAAAAAAATCAATTATTAATTCTATATCTATATCGCTTTCCACGACTTTTTTGTTTTTTTAAATTATTTATGTATGGACTCTCACACCACCTCTTTCCTTTAATCTTCGTAAACAGCAAAGAGCTCTCAGCATGTATAATTTCACCATTATAGCTTATGCTTAAGCCGTAAATGTAAGTACAGAGAGCTATTTTCAAGGAAAAAATGGAAGAACCAGAGTCCACCCTTCAAATTCTTACACCATATTGTGGTGGTGGAAGACAGTGCAGTAATCCAAACTCACCTGAATTCGAGTTTCGGATGATTCGAAACCCATCTTTTCCACAGCCTAATCTCCTCTCTGCCGATGAACTCTTCTACGACGGATTCCTCCTCCCCCTACACAAGATTAACCTCTCCAACGTGCCTCGACCTCCGCCGCCGCGTAAGGACATTATTGAAGCATCTGGACCCGGGGAAGAACCTTCGAATGTTGAATCGGCTGAGTTGTCAGCATCTCCTAGGTTGACTTCTTCGAAACGTTGGATGGATATATTCAAGAAAAGCTCACGTTCATCGACTACCGCTAGCGCAGATGGTAATGGCAAAAGGAAGGGTATTGATGATTACAGTAAGGAGAAGAGGAGAGAGAAGAATAACGCTGTTAGCGCGAGTAATGGGTTCAGCGCTTCGGAGCTAAACATAAACCTTTGGCCGTTCCCAAGGAGTAGGTCCGCCGGGAACGAGGGGACCAGGCCGCGACCTGCTTCAGCGGCTCGGAAAGTGAGTAGCGCACCGTGCTCCAGGAGTAACTCAGCAGGCGAGTCAAAGTCCAGGAAGTGGCCCAGTAGCCCTAGCCGAGCCGCTGGTGTTCACTTGGGGAGGAGCAGTCCTGTTTGGCAGGTTCGCCGCGGTGGATCTGGTGGCGGCGTCGCAGTAAGTGCGCGGAGTTCACACGCATTCCTGAAGAGTGCTCAAAAGGGTATCAGAAAAGACGGGAATGACATTCGCCGGAAGACACAAGCCGCCGGGTCTGTCAGCGGAGGTCCTGTCTATATCGACTACCGGCATCATCTAAGTTGCAGAAGTGATGATAACAGCGCTCATGGCGGCGGCGGCGGCGGCGGCATATCTGGTGAAGGGGTACGTGGCAATAATTTATTCAACATCCGAAGTCTCTTTACAAAGAAGTCTAATTCAGTATCAATATAATATATACTATTTTATTATCATAAAAAAGGATATCACTGCCTAATATCGTTTTCCACTCATAGCCAGCGGCTCTAATTTCAAAATAATGATTCTCGAAATATTTCTTATTATTTTATTTACTACAACAACCAATTTATTTCACAAAATGTTTATTAACAAATTCAACAAAATATCAATTCATTAATTTAAATATTCAATAAAAATATAAAAATATTTTATTGACTTTAATATAATGTTGTATCTTCATCTGCCATGCTCGTTAATAAATTTATAATTACATAATTTATAAAATAATGTAATTATCATCTTTATAATAAAATTTAATTTTCATATTTTATTTAGTACCCCATGCTAAAATAGCATC